>NC_060144.1:188351758-188656758 GCF_021461385.2 Schistocerca piceifrons | reverse complement strand
ACATCCATTTCATAATGTATGTGCATAAATAGAGCATACATCTAAACAGCAGACTATACTAAATAATTACAAAAATAAAATTTTTATGCTGGTGATGAACATTCATCAGTTTGAAAGATGCTTGTACAGCACATCACTTCACCAAAGTGATGTGTTGCATTACACTGTCATTCAGCACAAGACACCTTCAAAGGGATGTCCATCTTAGTGTTGCGTTTAGTGACAAGAGCAGATTTTGTATGGCATCAGTGACTGTCTTATGTCGTGACTATGATTAAATGAGTTACTGAAATGTATCAGGCAGCAATACTAGCTCTGATGTGTTGAATCTTTATTGACAAGAATGTAATACACATTTGTAGTTTGTTGATGGAGTGCTGAAAATCTGGCAATTTCATGACTTTCAGAAAATGCTGGGAAGAGCAAGAAAATCTTTGAACATACACTGCTGTTGGTGTAACAATTCCACACAATTACCAGCTGCTTATGCACAGCAATTTGCATTTTCTTACTTTTAAAGTCATCTGCCAGTCACTCTACTAAACTTTAATTTGCTGTAAATTATTCCCAATTTTACAATTGTTCTGCTTAGACACTTCTTTCTGTCAACAAGGGCATAAAATGGAAACTATCTGCTAGTGGTACTGACATTACTAAGTTATCTACTTATACTGTGAACAGTAGCAGTTAACTGTCCTGAGGCACAGTCATTGTTATTTTTCAGTAGTGATTCTTGATATAGAACTACATATTGATCCTAATCTGACAAAAATCTCATAACTACTAAATACCTCATTAGAAGTTCTGAAGTTTGCGTTCTGCTTAGGGCAACTGTAGTATCTTGTGTATGTCTACTGTGTAAAACAATCTGATCAAATGTTGTTTAGTGAATAAATCATATGGTAGCAATAATGTTCAACTTTGAAAGAGATAGGAAGAAGAACACGGGACATGAAACTTACTGTATGATTAGAATGGTGCACAAAAACTGGGGTCTTAAAGCAGGGAGCTTTGCCATTTGTGGACAAATGCTCTGCTGACTGAACAGTGCAAACTTTTCTCCCAGGAGTGCTGGAAGTTTTTGTAGGCAGGAAAAAGAGGTGGTGTTGGACATAGAGTTGTGAGGGCAGGTTATGAGTAGTGCTTGGATAGCTCAGTCAGTAGAAACATTTGCCTGTGAATGGTAAAGGTCCCAGGTTTTGAGTTCCAGTGCAGGTCACAGTTTTAATTTGTGAGGGAAGTTAGGAATCAGCTCACACTCCACTATAGGGAGAATTTCATTCTAGAATATGGATAAGTTGAAGCTTGCAGTTTGACAGTCAGATGTGCTGCGGTTGCACAATTGGCAAATAACAGCATCAGTGTCCCTAGTCTGATATACCATTTTAACTTGTAAAATTCAGTCAACACACCCCATGCTCTGCAAAGCACTATAATTTTTTTGCCATGGTTTCTACACTTTCTTCCGGACAAAGAGTGTAAATTGCAATATATGGTCCTGTACTGTGTTTGCTGTTGCATATCGTTGAAGTAAAGTAATTTCACCTGTGTGGACTACCTTTGTGCATCCTAATTTTTTCTTTAAGTTAGTTGATATTTTTCATCTTGTCCTTTTTTGTTGCAGGCATGAAGCAAGAGACATTTTTCCGGAATGCTGTGCATGCTTCTGAACATGATGCAGTCATATTTGCAGGTTCAGGTTGCACTGGGGCAGTACACAAATTAATCCATGCACTCAACTTGCCTGAGCCACCAGTTGTATTTGTAGGGCCATGCGAGCACCATTCCAACCTGTTGCCTTGGAGGGAGATTGGCTCAAAGGTACTTTTAAACTTCTGTTTTGCAGTGGCATTAGAATGAGAGAAGAAGAAGAAAACATGGGCAGTCATATTTGTAGCCCCAATTTTCTGTATACTTAGAACTCTGTCTTTTTCAGTTTTCTTTCAAAATAAAGAAAGAGAAATATTATTGATATTCTTTGCTCAGGATTACCGTATGGTTTTGAAACAGGCAGTGAAACTGCTAAGACTCTTCCAAGATCATAAAGTAGTGTTTTTTGGTTCACAAATATTGGCATTGTGTATGCTGTGAGATTCATTAATTTTGATTAGTATTTTTAATCAGTCTGAAAGACACTTCATATGTGTCATGTAGGTTTGTGTAGTGTAGTAACAGACACAGATAGATTGGTGGAACAAAACACATTGTTGCTGTTGGCTGGGGACTTTACGATACAAAATACTGTAGTGATCTGGCTCTTTAAGTTTTCTATCACATTATTAAATTAAAAAACCGCTTTTTCTAGTTATGTATTTATGCGATAAATAAGAAATAAGACAGGCAGCATCAGTAATAATCAACTTACTTAAAACAGGCTACTAAATTCTACATTTTTTTGCATGTTTGCACACACCAGTGTAGATGTAATTATGTTGGACTACTAGAAACCACATATATTCTTCCAAATCATTGTGTAATCATATACAAGTTATCTGTATGTTACATAGATGAGGATCAGATCACAGGTCACAAAGTTATCTTGCATAATTACAGCAGTATTCCTACCTGGTTATCGCTTCTTTAGTTTTTTTACTTATTCATTTTTGTGTGTTCCATGGATCCTTACAATGATAAGTTTGCCCTGGATGTTTAATGTATCATTATTATGATTACATATATTTTAATGTAAATGCAATTACAATTTACTACTCAATAGATATTACAGTAAAACAATAAATGATTATGATTTTAACTCTTCAATAGACATGTTTGGTGTAGGGTTGTCAACTTTTTTTTGTCAAAATATGGGAGACTTCGACCCGACAAAATGATAGAATTTTTTTACTTAAACTATATTTGTTTACACTTTTGGCAGCAGTCTGAAGTTCGTGATCATTCTTTACAAACTGGACAAATAGATCACATGTGTAACAAAAATTAACACTTATTTGTAGTTCAGTATTCATTAAATCTAGATTGCAATGGTTCCTATCATCAGAACATTTGTTCATCGAAGAAAAAATTCTTTCAGTGTGAGCATTAGATGCCAGTATACTGAGAACAAATCCAAGAATCATATTTATCTCCTTGGATTTAATTCCTTTGCCTCAGTCATCACGGATACCCACTTTTAAACTGTGCTATCATCAGTGGCAGTTTTTGTATTTGTTATAATTTTCAAAGAACATAATTCATTGTACATGTTATCCTCATTTATGTCTAGCTGAATATGAGTAAGCAGGCCCTGAAAATCATTAAAATTAACTGAATTCTTTAGGGACAGTGGGAGCAAGGACTGAATTGTAGGATTGTCAGAAGTGTTTACATTTTTTTACAATGTAAGTATGGAAAGTATCATAAAATTCAACAAGATTATTTTGAATTCTTTTCTGATTGTTAGGATCTAATCTATTTAAAATGTTGTGTCTATTGCTTCCAAAAAACGAGTCATCTTTTCTTTGCAAAATTTTCTTTGACAAAGCTTCAATGGCACTACAGGACTCCATATACTTAAATCTGAAATCTCTAGATATTTTGAGGTTTCCAAAATAATATTTCCAATATAAGAAAAAAAATTGAAGATATGCTTCAAGAATTAACCATTTACTTGGGTCCTCATCACTAAAATACAATTTTAAAGGTTTAGATGTTTCATTTGTGCTTTGAAAATAATTTATTATTGACCCCCAGATCTTTACTAGGCTATCAAGGGACAGCCACCTAGTAGGCCCATGCCTTAAAATTTCACACCAGTCAGTACCAACAAAATTTTAAAAAAAGATCTTAATTCTTCTCTGCATTTTGCTCACACTGAAAAGTGTCCACAAATCTTAACAACCATCATTTCTATATCTACATTTAAGACATCAGAAGCATATTTAGCGGCATTATGGATTATGTGATTTGTGCGGTTTGCTTTAAATATTTTGTTATTTTTCTCACTCAACAATTTCGTCACGGATTTATTTTTGCCATAATTGACACTAGCATTATCAGCACTATAAGACTAAATGTTATTTACATTTAATGAATGAGATTCAAGACTGTTTTCTATCAAAGCATGAATACCACTAGCACTCTCATCTGCTTGTTCCGCAAAATCTAATAGTTTATTTCTGGTGCCAAGACAAGGTTCAACGTACCTGATTATTACAGGAAACATTTCCCTATTATTGAAATTTGATGCATCTGAAGTCACAGAAAAAAAGATGCTAAACTTCTCTGGATCATTAAGCACATCTAGGAAATCACTTACACTTCTAGGCACTAATACTTTTTTTGCAATAGACTGTGCTTTCATCCTACCACAACATATTTTTTTTGTCACATCCGAATCCATAAATATCCTTCGCAAGTGTATTTGCACAGTCCATGCTAACGTAACTTAGGTTGTGTTTCACTGTATGATACACAAACAATAACTCACCCACTACAACTTTGTTGGTTTCACCACCTGTGGAACTATCACTTAGGCACTGAAAATAGCTGTATATCTTAGATGTATTACTTTCCCTAACTCTGCTTTTGTGTCCTTTGATGTTGGCATGCTGCTGACCGTCTGTATTACCACCATGTGCTATGCTGAATTCAAGCTTGCAAAGGGTGCAATACACTTTAGAATTGTTTCCTTTTACGGGATTAACCCATAGGTAAGTTTCTTCTCATTTCTCCTGATGCGTAAAAAAGTACTTTCCTCTCTTTTTATGTGGAATTTTGGATTCTTCCATTTCGCGTAACTCGAATTAGGCGGAACGACAAAGAAACAAGATAATCGCAACATATAAAATAAACATGGGAGATGGGAGTAGGCTTAAAAATTCAGAAGAATATGGAAGTTCCTGTATAATATGGGAGAGTTGGCAACTCTAGTTTGGTGGTCAAGTACGGACCTGGAAACTGGAAGGTCATGGGATCAAATTGTAGTCAGACCACAGATTTTTCAGTCTGTGCTTTAAACTAGCATTCACTTCTCAATGATGTGGAGATTTTCCAGAAACAACCTGTGGTTCATATTGCGCATTAAAATGTTATGAGTGAAACTGGTGTTTGTTTAATTGTGTACTGTTGCTCTGTTATTGACATTTCAGTAGTCAGTTTCATTTGCACGAAAAAAACATCAGTACATGACATGGTAGAGGAGGAGGGGGAGAGGAGGCTGGGTGTTAATCACCTGAGAGATTGAATGATTAGAGATGAACAACTGTTTAACCTTCCGTTCATTGTGTTACAAGATTAAAACACGAATAAATATTAAGTGGCAGTTGCAAAATGTTGATTGGATGTTTCTTGAACTATCCATTGATCAGAAATTTCTCTTGGTCAATGAAGCGGCATCACTAATATTACTTATTTACATTACAGTACATTATACGAGAGCGTTTTAGTTACATGTACTGTTTTTCAATTGCTTAAAGTGTGAAATGCTACAAAATTGATTTCTTATTTTTTCAAGAACAGAAACAAAATCTCAGATCATTATGATGTATGTGTGCTAAATGTATTATGTAGTTTAACATTTCAGAAATTTAAGACTGAACAGTGCTGTATTTATGTCTTAATTGCAGTTACCAGCAGTATTTATTTTTAAGATGCTGCTAAGTGTATGTGCGTAACTGCTTTACAGAATTATTGTGATATGTGGGACATATTTTCTGCTGCAGATCGTTCGAATCAGAGAAACTAAAGAAGGCCACCTTGACCTTGTAGATCTAGAACAGCAGTTGCAAGCGCACCATGGTCTTGGGCCAAAGCTCATTGGATGCTTTTCTGCAGCATCCAATGTTACAGGTGTCCTTGCTGATGATATCGCCACAACTCTTCTATTACATCAGTATGGTGCTCTTGCATTTTGGGATTATGCTTCTGCAGGTTAGTTATATCCAGTGTATCATAATATTTTGTCACACCTTTTAATTCAGACACTATTGTTGATAATTCACAATAGTTCTAACGAACTATACTATTTGTTAATTATTTTATTTACACCAAAAATTTATATTTATTTGCAACCAACTCAAAATTTGTGTGTGCGTTTCCTTGCAGCTCCTTATGTTAAACTTGACATGAACCCCATTTTGCCTGGTGTCGATGAGACTGCCGTCCACAAAGATGCTATGTTCTTTTCTGTCCACAAATTTGTTGGAGGTGTTCAGTCACCAGGTATGTCCATTCTGAGCAAATCATCAGGTAACATTTATCAGGAAAATATTGAACAGATGGTTGAAATGTGCAAAATGTGTGTCATTTGTGCATATTTGTGTGAAAAACACTCGGAATCTAATATTTTAGCCTTCTGAAATAATCCATTAGTTCCCAAGAACATAGTTATAATGTATGTATAAAAAGTATATATACAATATCAATATTTTTGGAATATTCTGTTGGTTCTTGGAGGAACATAGACATGCTAATAACTCGAATACAAAGTATTAATGTTCAACAATAATATTTATTTATACTTTGTTATAAACTGGCTTTTGGCTTCTCAGGCCATTATCATATAATTAAATATTAAACAGATAGTCCACACAACTCCAGCGAGAATTCATAGCTGAACCAAGTTATGTGATGTTGTATGACTATATCGGTACAAAACACAAGCATAACGTAAGACCTAAAGAGACTCTGAACAAATAAATCTTATATTACAGTATATTCAAATACTTAAACTATGTGAATATATAAGCCGAAAATGATGTACAAGTGAGTAATGACAGGCTGTTGTATGGACAAGCTGGAGGATGTGATGAAAAGATCCCCCCCTTTATTTGGCCTGGTTGTCTCATTCATCAGTTTATCCACATGACACTGTAGTCTGTGCTATTAATCACTTTTAGAACATTTTTGGCATATACACTCACATAGTTTCAGTATTTAAATATATTTTAATATAAGATTTATTTGTTCAGAGACTGTTTAGGTCTTACATTATACTTGTGTCTTGTATCAGTATAGTCATAAAATATCATGTATCATTGTATGGCTTTGAATTGTCGCTGAAGTTGTGTGGGCTATCTGTTTAGTATTAAGTTATCTGATGATGGCCTAAGAAGCTGAAATCCGGTTCATAACGAACTTTTAAATAAATGCTATTGTGGAACATTAATACTGTGTATTAAAGTTATTAACATGTACTACCACATTATTGACCACATGGCTTGTTATTGCATTGTAATTCTATTGCTTATTTCATTAAGTTATCAATGAAGAGAACAGAGAATTATTGTTATGCATCTGTCTTATAAAACATGGCATCACTGTTGCTACATGTTTCTTAGAAACAAAAAATTGCAGGTTGAACTGTACAAAAGTTAATGATCATTATACTTTACATCTGAATTTTTCCTCCAAAAGATAAGTAGTTTGTTCAATAAAAAAGTATTTCTTACAAATGTGTTATGCATAATGGATCTTCATCTTTAATTCACCTAGATGGATACAAGTTAGTAGCATATTGCTGTAGGTGTAATATGAGGAAATTGGGAGTGGTCATCTACACAATTAGCGGAATAAAGGCCCAGGCCATGGACTTCTGTGAATACTACATTGAACAGCTATTTGACTGCTTTACTTCAGTAACAGTCTTGGAAATGTACAATGCAGCACTTATGACAGCCTATAGTCCTCCAGTAGGAAATGGTTTAAGCTTCATTATAAGTTAGAGGGGGTACTAATAAGACTTAGCAAAAATAACTGGGAAGTACTGTCTGTGGAGCTTTAAATATAGATTTCATCTCTGACACTTCTGATTTAGGGCAATCAGAATTAATGATGCCCAGCTTTGGCTTGAGCTTCACAGTAACATTCCCAACAAGAGTAGAAGGATATAGTGCATCAGGAATTGATAATTTATTTCTAAGCCCATCTGTTTGTAATGAAATAGATGTCAGCTCCATAATAAGTGGTTTATCTGATGATGACTATAGCAACTGCGCATCCCCATCAGAGAGGTTTATCTAAGAAAAGAAAAGTGAAATTGTACAGAATTATAAATACTGATTCAGTTGCACTGTTTATAGAGACTTTATAGGATAAAAAAATGGGGAAAAATTTACCATATGCACTTAATTCTTTCCTAAAAATATTCTTACGACATTATGAACCCAGTTTTCCTTTACAGCAGGCCAGGGACATTTACAGCACAAGAAAAGAAAAATGGTGGCTAACATCTGGGATCAAAATATCTTGCACTGGGAAGAGAGTGCTTTATTTAATGCAAGGAACTAGCATTAATCATGACTTAACCATCAGAAAGGCAGAAACCTTAAATAATGCACAAAAAATCTGAAATTCATAGAACAAGGCAAGGACAATTTAGAGCATTATTAGGCATAAAAAAATTAACTGGGCAAGACCAATGATATTCAACTCCCAAGCAGTGTAGCAGCAAGACAGATGATATGAAATTAAAATATTATCTACTAAATTAAATAACAGTAGCTGAAAACACAGGTACAAAAAAATCTTCCATCAAAAGTAGATCCAATAAACTTACTTAGACAGTTATTGCATACTCTGCTACCAGACATCAGTTTTGCCAAATCATCTGTTAGGGTCACAATAATCATTACATCATTATGTCACTAAAAAGTAGCAACTCTTCTGAATGTGGTGCTATCTCAGCTAAAGTACGAGAATCTTGTGCTGACTTGGTAACACCATCCTTGAGTTACCTTTTTAATCAAGAGTATTTCCTGAAAGACTGAAGTATGCATGCATTAGTAACACCAATATACAAAAGTAGAGATAAGCAACTGACCACTAATTACAGATGGATCTTATTTCTTCCCATGTTCTCAAAATTATTTGAGCGAGTAGCTTATAAGAGAACACTGAACCATACTCTTGAGAATAACATTTTAACAGGAGCTCAATTTAGCTTCCATAAAGGATTCTATACTGAGGACTCAGTATATGATTTCATGAACTCAGTTCTAATACAACTATGCCTCTGTATGAGTCCTAATTTCTCTTATCTTATTTTTGTCATCCTTTTGTGACATTTAAGTAGCTAATAATAGAACTGTTCTGCAGTCAGCCTCAAATGCCAATTCTCTAAATTTTCTCATTAGTGCCTTGCGAAAAGAACATTGTCTACCCTCCAGGGATTCCCACTGGAATTCGTGAAGCATCTCCGTAGTACACATGTGCTGATCAAACCTATGGGTAACAAATCAAGCAGCACACACTTGAACTGCTTCAATGTTTCCTTGTAATCTGATGTGATGGGGATCCCAAACATTCAAGCAGTACTTAAGAACAAGTTACACAAGTGTTTTATATACTGTCTCCTTTATAGATGATTACACTTTCCTGAAATTCTCCCAATAAAACGAAGTCTGCCATTAACCTTTGCTACTATCTTTTGTATATGCTTGTTCCATTTCAAGGGTCTGCAATGTTTTGCCCAGATATGTCATTGATGCCATTGCACCAAGTAGCACATTACTAATTCTGTATTAAAAAATTACAGGATTGTTTTTCCTACTCATCTGCCTTAACTTATATTTTTCTATATTTAGAGGAAGCTGCTGTTCATCACACCAACTATAAATTTTGTCTAAGTCCATGTACTACAATCACTCAATGATGACACATTCCCATACACCATAGTGTCATCACCAAACTGCTGCTCACATTCTCCTCCAGATCATTTATGTATACAGAGCGTAAGAGAAGTCCTGCCACGCTTCCCTGGGTGCCCCTGATAATACCCTTGTCTCTAGCGAACACTCACCATTGGAAACGACATGTAAGTTCAATTTCTTAAGAAGTCTTTGAGCCACTCACACATGTGGCAACCTATTCCATATGCACATACCTTCATTAACAGTATGCAGTGGGGCACTACGTCAAATGCTTTCTGGAAACCCAGGAATATGGAATCTGCCTATTGGCCCTCTTCCATAGTTCTAAGGATGTCACACAAGAATAGAGAAAGCTGAGATTCGCACGAGCAATGCTTTCTAAATCTGTGCGTGAAAGGAATTTATGGTTAATAACAAGAGTGAACTTAGGATGAACTCAGTAGTTTTCAACCATAATACTAAAAATAGAAATAATTTGCCTGTGGGCTATGCATCCCTCTCAAGGGTTCAGAATGGAGTTTCGTATTCTGGGGACAGAGTCTGTAACAGGTTGCCAGTGCATATTTGTCAGGAAATTGAAACTCCCCAAGTATTTAAGCACAAAATAGAATAATATATTATCATCCACACCTACAGTAGATGTGAGTACTTGGACTCAGGAAAGTGAAATATGCTTAATTCTAACTTCTGTATCATATATATCCTGCTTTTACCAACATAAAGAGAGCTAATACTGATCTGTGTAAAACTATAATGATTTGTTTGAGGTATTATATAGTAGCTGTAGCTTCCTACGTAGAAATACCTTGAAAACAATATTATGCAATTTAATTATGTTTGGACAGTGATAAAATATTTTGTACTTGGATATTTTCATGAATATTTTATCACTTTTATTACTAAATAGTTTAATTACAAGTTTTCAAGAGTATAAGTGTATGACTTTACTACACTTTACTAAACTACTAAAACTTGTTTCCTGTGAGTAAAAGATTGTGCTAGTCATACTTTGTTTTCACTTGTATAATCCACAAAACACCCAGCAGTGGCTGCTTCCGCTTGTTAATGTAAACTTGACTTGTTTCACATCCCTGAAGGTTCTTTTCAAGATGGGATTGAGAGAACATAATGTGTGAATGAATGAATAAATCTTTAGGCATATAAGTGTTAGCATTTATTTTGCTTTTCCCATACCATGTGGTTAGTAAAAGAAAGAACAATTGAGTTTAAGGATAGTGGCAAACCTCCTTTTTTAGTTTCTTTTGCCTATCAGATACTAATAATATTTGAAAAATGAGACAACAAATGGAGGTTTATTTAGAGACTGGGTTTCTTGCAAATATGTAATACAAAAACCACAGAACTACATGTAGTTACAATTTCTTGATACTGACAAAACTCCTTTTTCCTGAAGCAGAACAGTAAAAAATGTGTGTAATTGATGCAGCACCATATTACTAAAGTTATATGTTGAAGTTCATATATAGGCACAACATAGTCATAAATATTGATTGATGTATGCAGTGCAATGTGATGTAATTTTTGTGTTGTGCATAGAGTGGGACGGATCTTTGATAATTGTATTCACATTAAACTGTAACATCACCAAAAAAAGTTGTTTTTATAGAACAATTATGCTGTAAGATGCTATTTAAACAAAACTGATATTTCACTCAAAACTCTTATCATCAATGTAATTTTGCAGGTGTGCTGGTGGCTAAGAAAGTTCTTTTCAACAATCCTGTACCTAATGGCTGTGGAGGTGGCACAGTTTTCTTCGTAACTAGAGATGGTCATCGTTACTTACAGGTGTGATTTCCTTGTAGTTAGTGTTACTTTAGATAATAGCTTGTTTGCTGATTCCATGAATGTTTATTCATGTATAAAGAAAATACTGCTTCTAATAGCTATTAGTGAACAAAAATGACACTGAAAGTTACCTATTAGCATTTGAAGCTGACACTTATTTGGAAAAATCTAAGCATCTTCAAAATACAGTTAAATTAATGATGTTACTTGTGGCAGAGATGAAGAGAGAGAAATATTTTTATATGTTGGAAAGCCGGAGGTATGCTGTGAATGCATAAAGAGATTGGTAAGAAATTTCTCTTAGGAAATATATTCATTTAGAGATGTATTCCACATACTGTTAATGGAAGAGGACTGAAGTAAAGAATATGAAGTATTTAGAAATTACAATTTAGAATTTGTGTAAAGGCATTTGCCTTGTATGTAAATATAATATGGGATATGGGTGCATGCCAAAATGTATATTTCCTGTATTTCTGTTATTTTCCTGATTATCTTTCATAACATCAATAGTGGTCAAGTGTAGCATTGGTAATCCTAACTTGTGAAGTCCTAGGTTCAATTCCTGGCCATGTCAAAGATTTTTTTCACTCAGCAACTGGGTGTTTGTGTTTCCCTAATGATTACATATCTTCTTCATCACAAATATGTGCTATTCACTGAAGTGGCCTCAACTAGAAAGACTGTACCAGATGACAGAGCAACCCAAGATGGAGGCTCTCAGCAAATAATGTCACTTTTCAAGTTTGATGTACTGAAACATCTTCTAAATTACCATTAACACAAGATGAAATTTCTGTACTTGTATAGTGTGTGATGTTAGTTTTCTAATATGGGTCTGTTGACTGTGCAGGATACAGAGCTCAGAGAAGAAGGTGGCACAGCTGCTGTTGTAGAATCAGTGCGAGCTGGCCTTTCCATGCAGCTGAAGGAAGCAGTTGGGACGCAAGCTATAATGGCAAGGGAGCACAAAATTACTAGGTATTCTTCATGTAATACACCATCAGAAAAACCAAATATATATATAGAGGGAAACATTCCACGTGGGAAAAATATATCTAAAAACAAAGATTTGTGTAACTTACCAAACGAAAGCGTTGGTACATTGATAGAGACAATAACAAACACAAACACACACACAAATTTCAAGCTTTCACAACCCACGGTTGCTTCATCAGGAAAGAGGGAAGGAGAGGGAAAGACGAAAGGATGTGGGTTTTAAGGGAGATGGTGAGGAGAAAAAGGGACAGGTATACACTCGTGCACACACACACATATCCATCCGCACATATACAGACGCAAGCAGACATATTTTTCCCATGTGGAATGTTTCTTTCTATTATATATATTGGTTTGTTTTCCTTTACAAACAAAATAATTTTTAAAGCAGAATTTTACAGGCTTGTTTAATAGAGTGGTCCCAAATTAGTCTAGAGTGGAATTTGTGTTATTGATATGTGTTAACAGGGAAATTAAAAAACTAAGAATAACCAGCACTCCAGGTGCGACAGCATCATCCTGGTCTACGCTGACTACTGCCACCATGCAGCAGTGCTACTCAGCCGCTCCTGGAATACTGGTTATTCTTCATTGCAAGAAAAAAATTGCAAATAATTGAGAAAACATCAGAAAAATGTGCCTGAAGACTTTTAGGAACATCACATGACATATAACATTCCCAAACTATTACCCCCAAGATTCTTACTGTTGCAATCTTTCCTGCTGTAAAACCTGCCCCAGGCTGTGCCCACTCACCACCCTTACTCCAGCCCTAACATAGGTAAATCTTACAATATAAAAGACAGAGAAACTTGCAAAACCACACCTATGATTTATGAACTAATTTGTGTCCATTGTGCATTGTTCTATATAGGTATGACCACCACTGAAGTGTCAGCACACACAAGTGGGCAAAGAAAAATTATCTGTTTGGAACATGAAGTACCCAATTGCTGAACATGCTTGACAGAGTGTCTCGAAGATTAAGAGTGACTGCTACACCTTCCTAGATATTTGGGTCCTCCTACCTGGTACTAACATCCTTGAGATGGGAACTTGCTCTCTAGGACATTCCCCCTTCTCTTTTTTTTTCATTGTCATCCTTTTGAGTTACGTGTATGTGTCATTATTTTATTTATTGCTTTTACATTTTAATTTCACTTCCCTCCCTGCTCTCTTTCGTACTATTATTATTTTTTTCACAGATTTTTCAGTTGCACTATTCATTTCTCTTCCTGTAATGCCTAATCCATCATTACTTCTCACTCTGCCCTGATCATCTCTGGACCAAAGCTGGCACAGTGCTTGGTAGTATACTATCTTTGACCTCCTACTCTCTCTCTCTCTCTCTCTCTCTCTCTCTCTCTCTCTCTCTCTCTCTCTCTCTCTCTCTGACACCTCTCCCGTCATCTTTATCTCCCCCCATCTCACAACATGTGAGTCCATCTTATTCTGAAGTGTGAGTAATTTGCTCTTCCTTCTTAACTTATCCCTCTCTTCTTCCCAAAGAAGAAACTAGTTGTTCAAAAGCTAGAAAATAGTTTACTTTTATATGTATCTATCAGCAGTACCATACATTCTGCTGTCTGAGGTTCAGTATTTGTTAGCGATATGCATCACCAAGAAGCATCAGCCACATTTTCTTTCTAACAAAACTTCTTCCACATGATCTATCACTCCTAGATTTTTGATGCAAAAGCTTTGGAACACCCTGTGTGTGTGTGTGTGTGTGTGTGTGTGTGTGTGTGTGTGTGTGTGTGTGTGTTGGTCTGCAGGCTGGTAGTGGTGGTTAGTGTTTAACGTCCTGTTGACAACGAGGTCATTAGAGACGGAGCGCAAGCTCGGGTCAGGGAAGGAAATCGGTCGTGCCCTTTCAAAGGAACCATCTCGGCATTCGCCTGAAATGATTTAGGGAAATCACGGAAAACCTAAAGCAGGATGGCCAAAGATGGGATTGAACCGTTGTCCTCCCGAATGCGAGTCCAGTGTGCTAACAACTGCGCCACCTCGCCCAGTGTGCAGGCTGGGGGGAGAGGCAGGAGGAGGGGTTCTTTTTGTCTTTTATTAACTAATAGTGCTGAAATATGAAAGAAATAGCATCTAATCTTATTAACTGTTTGCACAGTCTTTCACAAGGCATGGAATTATCACAGATTCTTAAATAGTCAGTGCAACAAAACAGCACATGAAATAAAATATATACACACATCAAAAAAAGTTTTGCATCTCCTCAGTTCCGAGAGTTCTGGAACCTGTACAGAAAATTGGAATAGAGATCAACATAAACATCATTTCCGCCCTTTTTGTTGCTCATGAAAACAACACATTGCTTGTTGTACCACCATACAGCGAGACCTATGGAGGTGGTGGTCCAGATTGCTGTACACACTGGTGCCTCTAATACCCAGTGGCATGTGCTCTTGCATCGGTGCATCCCTGTATTCGTCGTGGCATACTATCCACAAGATCATCAAGGCACTGTCGGTTCAGATTGTCTCACTCCTCAATGGCGATTCAGCGTAGATCCCTCAGAGTGGTTGGTGGGTCATGTCATCCATAAACAGCCCTTTTCAATCTATCCCAGGCATGTCGATAGGGTTCATGTTTGGAGAACATGCTGGCCACTCTAGTTGAGCGATGTCGTTATCCTTAAGGAAGTCATTCACAAGATGTGCACAATGGGGTGCGGATTCTCACCCATGAAGATGAATGCCTCACCAGTATGCTGCCGATAGGGTTACACTGTTGGTCAGAGGATGGCATTCATGTATTGTACAGCCATTACGGCACCTTCCATGACCATTAACAGCATATGTCTGCCCCACATAATGCAACCCCAAAACAGCAGGGAACATCCACCTTGCTACCCTCACTGGACAGTGTGTCTAAGGCATTCAGCCTGACCGGGTTGCCTCCAAACACGTCTCTGACGATTGTCTGGGTGAAGACATATGCACCACTCATTGGTGGAGAGAACGTGATGCCAATCCTGAGTGGTCCATTTGGCATGTTGTTGGGCCCATCTGTACCACGCTGCATGGTGCCGTGGTTGCAAAGATGGACCTCGCCATGGACGTTGGGAGTGAAGTTGTGCACCATGCAACCTATTGCGCACAGTTTGAGTCATAACACGACGTTCTGTGGCTGCACGAAAAGCATTATTCGCTGTAGTAGCATTGGTGTCAGGGTTCCTCTGAGCCGTAATCTGTAGGTAGTGGTCATCCACTGCAGTAGTAGCCCTTGGGCAGCCTGAGCGAGGCATGTCATCGAAAATTCCTGTTACTCTGTATCTCCTCCATGTCTGAACAACATCACTTTAGTTCAGTTCGAGATGCCTGGACACTTCCTTTGTTGAGAGCCCTTCCTGGTACAAAGTAACAATGTGCACACAATCGAACCGTGTTATTGACTGTCTAGGCATGGTTGAACTACAGACGACGCGAGCCGTGTACCTTTCCTGGTGGAATGACTGAAACTGATTGGCTATTGGACCCCCTCCGTCTAATAGGTGCTGTTCATGAGTGGTTATTTTCATCTGTGGGCGGGTTTAGTGACATCTGTGAACAGTCAAAGGGACTGTGTCTGTGATACAATATCCCCAGTCAATGTCTATCTTCAGGAGTTTTGGCAACCAGGGTGATGTAAAACTTTTTTTGATGCATGTAATTGTGATCAGTGATTTAAGAAAAAATTAACCAGACAAATGCAGAAAGATGTCAATGTGTTTAGTTATAATTCCAGCTTCTGGCATATATAAAATGCTTTGGTGTTACTGGTTCTTATTATTGTAATTTTCTTACAGGATGGTGCTGGCCCACATGCGAACAATTCCAGAACTCATTCTTCTTGGTCCTCGCTGCCAGTCTTCAAAAAGGCTGCCAATATTTTCATTCATGGTGAGACACCCAAGAGGTGTGTTCCTCCATCACAACTTTGTATGTACAGTTTTGAATGATGTCTTCGGTATCCAAGCAAGAGGTGGATGTGCATGTGCTGGTCCATATGCTCAGGATCTGCTAGGAATTCCTGAAGAATTAGCTCAGGAGTATGAAGAAGTACTGCTTGAAGATCGGTGAGTGTGGAATAATTACATGTACATTAACATTCTGTATTGAATGCTCATAATTAGCTCCATGCTGCCCGTAGAATAAGCAGTCCAACTTTGTTTGCACTTATCGTTTACTAAAAATGTAATATGTGATCATTAAGATGTGAGTGATTTAGCCCAGCTATTAAATAAACAAATTTATTGGTTATTTGTAATATAAATATTGTTTGGCAAGGTGGTTCATCATTTGCCTACTAACTGGAGTGCTTTGTAGCAGATTGGCAGGTGATGAGTAGTAATGTCTCTAGCTTTTTGGTCTCTCACTTTTCCTCAGAAAGGAAGATGAAAAATATAGATGTAAGCACAGTTTTGATTCCATTTCATAATCAGGTAGTTGACAGGTCATTTTATAACCCATGAGCAGCTTCTTCTCCCATGTGATGCTGATGATGAGGTCCCATACTCCGAGGAGTGTAGGGGACTATGCGAGAGTCCCACATCACCGACTAGGCAAGGTCCTAGCAGAGGTGATTTGCCATTGCCTTCCTCCAACCATAATGGGGATGAATGATGATGATGAGGATAATACAACACCACTCAGTCATCTCGAGGCAGGGAAAATCCCTAACCCCGCTGGGAATCAAACCCGGTACCCCGTGCGCTGGAAGCGTGAACGCTACTGCAAGACCACAAGCTGCGGAATTCTCCCATGCGCCTCACTAAAAACAAGATTCTGCTCTTCACTCTGGTATCATAACAGCACATTATAAAATCAATATATGCGAGTGATGGAGCATACATCATTTGTAATTACTTTAGTTTGGGTAGATTTCTGTGATTTTCCCACGATAATAAATTTGTTTTTAATATTCACAGAATTCAGTTGTCCTCTATTTACTTACTACATGTTGCAAATGATCAATTTTGTTATGGATGTGTCACACATCAGTTAAAATTTTATTTCTGAAATATTAAGGCTTGTACCAGATCTACTCAGGAGATGGAGTGTGTGAAAGAGTATTGCTTTTACATCTATGTGCAGGCTGTTATTAGCCCAATTTTTATCTTCTTGATCCCAGGACCAATGTGAATAAAGAAATGTCTTACTTTCTGCACAGAAATTTCAAACCTGGTTCATTGGATATAAGGCACCATCTTTCTTCAAGTGTTTCCCAGTTAGGACTTTTCATCATTTTATACCCACTCCCCAGATAAACCAGCATGTATCTTTTTTTACTGCCCTTCTTTGTGTATGCTATATGTACCCTGTTAGCCCAACATGGTATAGTTACCAAACTCTTGAGTATTATTCTGTGTGTGGACAGCGGCTTACCTTAGTCTGACCTTCATATTTCCCTCTCTTTAAAAATTTTCTTTGAAATGTGTGCAACATGGATGTGAATAGATTACATTATTGAACTTCAGCAACTTCTGGCTTTTTTTTGTTTTTCAGTTTCCCTGCAAGTATCATTCTGCTTCTGTTCTCATTCTGATGATATGAATGAATGTTCATCTCATTTGTGATTTTTTATTCTTTAAATATCTCCTCTTGTAGTAGAGTCCATTATTTTTCTCTTCAGTCATCTATGCTATGGTTGCTCAAGTTCCTGGAGAGATCTTAATCAAAATTAGTTTTCCACATGTCAGAGCTAGCAATTTAAATTCAGTATGCATTGTGATAACAAAGTATTGTGTTTGTAGCTACAAAAGTACTTTGTAACGATTGTGCTCAATAGGTGTTCTTAACTCTTCTATGCTGGTGCATAAAATTTAGATGATACTTTCGGTAGTTTGGGATCTACATGCTTGTTACCTTTGCGATGATCCCTACTGATGTTACCATTGTACATGGCTAATTCTGACCCATCTAATGTTTCTCAGCCTCTGTTTGTATGCTGTATATGCCACTGTCTCTACTGATTAGCGTGCATTTTTTTGTCAAATAGCACTGTGGGTTTGTTCAGTAAAGAACTATTTACACACTGTTGAGTTTAGGAACCTGAAAGTGATAGGTAATTATGTTATTGTGTGTTAATAATTCATCTTAACTTCCTGCTAAAGCAAATTCAGCTTTGTAGTAACTTTATTCCAGTCTTAACCCAAAATGACATCTGCTTAATATAACTTCTCATGCAGGCGACTTGACCGCACTCATTTACGCCGCCATGAAGAACACTCGAGCTTTGAAATGTTGCGTCCTGGTTTTGCTCGTATATCATTGCCATTTTTTATGGCCGATCAAGAGGTGGCTTTTGTTTTGGAGGCTATAAAAATGGTTGCTACAGAAGGATGGAAGCTTCTGCCTCAATACATACTAAACCCTGAGACGGGAGAATGGAGACATCATACGAATACGGTAATTTTTGTTTCTTTACACAGTATTCTGTAAAGTACAGTAGGAAAAATATCAAGTGTTTCAGGTGTAATTAAAATATTACATAGTTAAGCTCAAACACTTATGTCAGTTCAGTTTGTATAACATATCTGCTTTCTATTCCTGTTATGGTTTCATGGAAGTAATTTTTGAGCCTTGTACTTTTACTCCATTATTTTAAGAGTAAATTTGAACAATTTTTAGTTGTTATTAGAACCACAGCATTGTTTGGGTTCCAAGTATCTAAAATAAAATCAAAGTTTTTTTATTGGCAATGAAGTATTTGAGAATACAAGAAAACTGTTTTGGATGCTATCTTTGATTGAAATAATTTGTCAGGTTTTGTACAAGTTGTGATAACATCAGATTATTCTGTAAGTTAACTTTGCAATTAAATTAAATTTTGTTTCCTTTCACAATAAGTAATAAAAACTGTTAAATGTAGAAATTCTGAAACAACTTAATTTTTCTAGTTCCCTGACTTGTTTAGCATAATCAAACATTACAGGTGTTTCGCGAGAGAAAATGGCTTGGCCATATAAGATACACTGATGGCAAAATGACTGTAAGTGAAAGACGTATCTCCTGCCTCGGTACGTTCCCTCAGGACTATGCTGACTGCCTCCATACAGCTCGCAATATATTCAACAAGGCTAGAAAGGTGAGACCTACCCTAGGTTGTTGTCTATTGTCAGTCACTTTTGCATAGTATTTGAATTTCAAGGGGTGACATTCAGTATATATTTTTAAAACTAGAGACGATAAATACAATTTCCATTTTTTCACTTTTTCTCAGATGGCTCAGAGGTACCCACTTGCTGATCAGTGTGTGATGTTTGATGAACACACAGAAAAGTTGCGGTGGTTTATGCTACCAAGTGAAGCACAGGACTTGCTACTGGGACACTCACGTCGGGTTAAGCACCACGTTCCATTTGAACCAGCTATATATGGAGGTTCCCGGGGGTCACCAGTGCCTCCCCCGGTTGCTGAAGAATCATCCCTTCCTCCTTCCCCTGAAGCACTTCCTCGTCATGGGAGCCTTCCGTGCATAGCTCCACGGCTGTCGGGTGGCCGCCCAATCTCACCAGCAGTGCCATCTCACAGGTGTGACATCTCTTACGTAATGGCTATTTTTGAATGTTAGAAATAGTTTAATATTTCGTAATCAAACTTTATATGTAGACTCACTCATATGTTGATCCTGATCTTGTGAACTTAATAACAAATTAGTAGCAGAGAAATTGCTATGCTATATTTTTTAGTAACAAGAGTTGCTAAATTTCAGAGTTGATTTTATGTAGGCTTACTTTGAAATTTTTGCTGCCTAAGCATTGAAGATCTTAAGTATTATTTTCAAGTACTAAATAATTCTGATGTTATTATCAGAAGTAATTGCAATTTTTGTTTACAAGGTGAAAAATGTGGAATGTGGTTTCCCTATGCATTTGAAATATTCATTCACCCAAAGAGTAAGGTAGATGTAATTTATACACAGATAAGTCATTGGTACTAAATCAAAAAATTAAATAATCTAAAATAATTTCACTCATTAAAATAAGGGAGAAATACAGATTAATATTTATTTTGTGTTATCACTTGGTATTTCTCTTTTTCATTCCCATTTCATTGATGCCTTGGTCTCTTACTTTCATCAGCCTTTCTATTGCTCTTTGCTGTACTCCAGTCTCTGCCAAACTACAGAAATTACTTGTCCTCTAAAAGTACACTTCCAGCATTATACTGACTTTGCTTAGTGCCACTTGAGTACATAGGAAATTAATGATTTAGGTTTTTTTTGGTTTTCCTGAATCATTTCTTGCAAATATCAGGTCCATTCCTTCAACAAGGCCACAGGCGACCACCTTTCATATCCACATTATCACATCTGTATATATTTATATGTGTGCATATAGAGTTACACATTTTCCCCGTGTTAAGCTGGCAAATACTTTATAATTGTAGAATGATATCTGGTGGATAAAATGTTGCACTACTATAAAATAATAAACATTTCAGTCAGAACTGATCCAGTAAATTCTTTGTCATTTATGTGTCAGCCTATTGCCAAATGGTAACTAAAAGTTTTTTATACTGTTATTTGGAAGAAAACAGTATATTTATACCTCTGTGCATATAAATACATTGGATAGGTACACAGAATTTATTGCCAAGTACACTTGAACATTTTCATAATTATAATTACATTCTCCATGAAAAAGTCCATGCCCATGCTCCCACTCAGTGACACTATCACTTTTTTTCCACGGCAAATGGAAGGGAATTAATGCTATGTCGTGAAATCCCACAATGTTTGATACTGGGTTGCTACCTGGTAATAACTTAGGTTAATCATCTCCAATGGCTTTAAATGACTTTAGAACTTAAATGTTTATTGATGATACAAGTGCAGCAATCCAGCACCCAAACTGAACCATATAGAGATAGCCCAGCAGATGATAGCTGTATAGGCCTGCCACTAACAGCAAACCGTTTATGTTGTAATCTCACACTATCTCATATTTTGGATGAACCAACATGTAGATAACTGTTTTTTTCTGATGATAGATAACTTTTTTCTGATGATACTAAGTTTGTCAGCTTAATACAAAGAAAAAATTTAATAAAAAGGCAACTAATTCATACATACATGCAAAAAAAAAAATAATAGATCTTGTTTCACAAGGCTTTATATGTTGTGAACAATGATATTGTTTGTGTATGTACTTGCAAATAAATCAGCTGCCAAAACTGCTATTACACTATTCATTCACACCTCAGCACTAGTTGTTGCACATGTTAGATGTGCTACACACTTCAAACAATACCTATTTGGCTAACATCAGAACCGTGACAGTATTTCTGTCTTATTCTTCTCTGTGTTTGAAACTGAGTCAGCATTCCTCCATATCTCTAATCAAGGATTTAAAATTTTCTTTCTACACAAATGTAGTATATGCCTATTGTAGGATCACAAAGGTGTTTTGTTATTAATTTATGATATAGATTTGTTTTCAATCTGTCTTTAAATATTTTGGTGTTAGTTATTTCTTTAATCTACTAGCACAATTTGTTGTGCAGTTTAGTCCCTAGTAGAAAATACTGTTATTATGCTTCATTTCTATTTTTTTATACGAAAGGCAATTGGGTAGGCAGTTTGAATAGGTAGAGCTGTTTGTATAATAATTGCTAATGTTTTTTTCCTAATGTACGCAATGGATTGGTAGATGTGCATTACAGAACAAGTTGGTTGGAAGCCCAATTAAAGCTAAAGATTGAGTGAACTGAGAAGTGTTACGAAACTACAGGGCACTTACTACCATACACTGAGGACAGAATTCTAAAGGCATAACATACTGTTAAAACTGGGATCTTTATGTGCTAATTTCACTTAAACAGACATTCAATACTCGTCCTTAAAATTTTGTGGAAATTGTACAATCTAATAAATTATTACATACTTCAATTTGACATGTTATTTTCTCCCTTTAAGCTGAAATTTGTGCTGTTTGTTTTCTTTATTTCTAATAATAGCGTAATGCATTCTGATCAACTGTAAACTTGCTTGTGGGTTTCATTTACTACTTCTATAAGGAATCTTGACATTTTTATCTCTGATTACAGTGGTGGTGTCATCATCAAAGAATATGTTTCCTCATGTTTTACATTCTCTGCAAAATTGCTACACTGTATTACTGTATTTTGGATCTGATAAATATACCATCAGAAGCTTCACCTTATTTGAGGCCTGCATTCTCTCAACTGTAAGCACCTATTTTCCACGTATCATTAACACCAGTCATTGGTTATTCCTCTTATTCCTAATGATTCTAGCTGCTATTGTAGAATTGTATAATTAACTGTGTCAAAGGTCTTGGAAAAATCTAAAGATATACCTGGGACATAGTCATCCTTGGCTGGTGCATAAAGCACCAATTTTTAAACTCAACTATAATCCTTCCTGCACTTCGAAAAAATTGTGCTCCACTGAGGAGATTGTATTTATTCAGATAATTCATTTTTTTGTTTTTTGTAAGTTATTCTGCTATTCTTTTAGATGACAGCAGGGAGACAGGTCTGTAAACTTTTATATCTTCCCCATTGCCTTTCTTTAATTAAGGTAAAACTTTTGCCTGTTTCATATACTCTGGGAAGCTACCTGAGCTGATAGACTCATTTATTCTGTCTGTTAAAGAATCTTGCATTCATTGTTCCAGTTCATTAAGTGGCTGTTAATCCTGCTGACATTTAATTTTGTGAATTTTTGTTCTGTTTTCCTAATATGTCTTGTGTGGTGAAGTCATATCATGACTGTTCACTTTTTTTGATAGGAGGTACATACATATTTCGGAGAATTTTTGTTGTAATTTCTCTGTAATATGGAAACAATACTCATTCACACAAAAGGTGAAAAAAGTGACAGTCTGGCAAAAGGGCACATTCTGCAGACCACTTGTAACATAATTTTTGTGGCAGGGGTTCATATGATTAGATTAATAGTTTACTGTAAAAGAGTTCCACTGTTTGAAACACTTGATGTTATCACTTGATGTTATCACTTGATGTTATAGAATTTAAATTTCCATCATGTCAATTGGAAATAAGTTTCTTAAGTTTAAAACAGTATGATTTGCTCTCTGCAACAACAATAATCCAAAAACAATGAGGCAGCAAATGAGAAAAGGATGATGCTGAAGTACAGTATAAAACATTTATAGAGATGAATAGTGTAAATACAAGACTGACTGCAAAACACACCTATGTATGTAATTATGTAGGTCTCTTTAAGGAATCTGCCCATTCTGTGATAAATTTTCTGACAGAGCATGAGAAAGTCATTCTCAAACATATGATATAATGATAGGTGATGTAAAATAGTCAAACAAAATGATGGATTGCTGTTGTATGCTTACCTGGTGAAGAATTGCCCACAGAGATTGAAAAATTGCCACATCATTTATCATGGAGGTCTTCAGCTAATGAAGGTGAAATGAGTGCTGAGTGACATGTGACACACTGTTTATCTGTAATCAGTATCTCTAAAACTTCAGAATATTAAAAGTTGGGCAGAAAATACACCACTGTAACAGCAATACAGCACTGAAATGTCTTAAATTTTAGCAAACAAGCAACTGTGTATTTGGAGAATGTTTATCGAGACCTGATTTGATTGTTGTATGATATTGTTTCATTGGATAGAGTTTATGTGCAAAATTCAACCACATGTTTTATTGTTTATGTAAAATGTTATTGTCTAGGATTCATAATGCACAACTTCAAAAAATCTAAATTGTCTAAAACAGGCTAGCTGTTTCTAAAGTATGATTTGCAATCTGCAACAACAATAGTCTAAAAACAATGAGGCAGCAAATAAGAAAAGGAAGGTCTGAAATACAGTATAAAACATTTATAGAGATGAATAGTGTAAATACAAGGTTGACTGCAACACATACCTATATATGTAATTACTTAGTTCTCTTTAAGGAATCTGCCCATCCTGTGATAAATTTTCTGACAGAGCATGAGAAAGTCATATTCAATAGATTCAGTAGGTTTCACCCTGATGAAACACATGATATAATGTAATGCCTTGCCGCAGTGGATACACCGGTTCCCGTGAGATCACTGAAGTTAAGCGCTGTCGGGCGTGGCTGGCACTTGAATGAGTGACCATCCAGTCACCATGTGCTGTTGCCATTTTTCGGGGTGCACTCAGCCTCGTGATGCCAATTGAGGAGCTACTCGACCGAATAGTAGCGGCTCTGGTCAAAGAAAACCATCATAACGACCGGGAGAGCAGTGTGCTGACCACATGCCCCTCCTATCCGCATCCTCAACAGAGGGTGACACGGTGGTCGGATGGTCCCGATGGGCCACTTGTGGCCTGAAGATGGAGTGCTTTAATGTAAAATAGTCAAACAAAATGATAGATTGCTGTTTGACACTTACCTGGTGAACAATTTTCTACAAAGATAGAAAAATTGTCACATCACTTTTTACAGAGGTCTTCAGCTAATGAAAGTGAAATGAGTGACATACTGTTTATCTGTAATTAGTACCTCTAGAATTCCAGAGTATTCAAAATGGGAAGGAAAATACACCTCAGAAACACCCCTACAGGACTGAAGTCTCTTGACTTTTAGTAAACAAACAATTGTGTATTTGCAGAATGTTTATCAGGACCGATTTTGATTGTTGTATGGTAGTGTATCAATGAATTGAGTTTATGTGAAAATTCAACTGCATGTTTTGTTGCATTTGTAAAATGTTATTGTCCAGGATTTGTAATGGACAAACTTCAAAAATCTAAATGAGGATGATGTATGGTAGATACCTATATCAGATAACTATAGCTTATAGATAGAATTTGAACACATCATTGGTGAAGCTTTTCTACATGCATGCCATGTGGTTTTTACACATTTACAAAAAATACAGTTTACAATTTGTCTCTCTCCCATTTTAACTATATTTACTGTAAAATCAGTTCCTGCTTTATGAGAGATTTTTTGAGTGTTTTGCAAGGGATATACAGGGTAGCCCAAAATAATGCATACATTCTTTGAAACTGAATATCTCTTTAATTAAAGCAGATGGAAATGAAACATTGCTGGTGTTGTATACATTAAGATGGTGTATGCTTAAAAGATCACCGTCCACATTATCAACAATGACTTAGAACAGAGCAATATACTAATTGTGTTGTTTGGAATGGAACAGTTTTCAGGCTTGCTTAGCTTCCTCTCTTAGATCATCCAGTGTTTGTATTTTGTGGCATACACTGTGTATGCCGTGTACCCCAATCATACAAGTGAAGGGGGTTGAAATCTGGTGAATGAGCTGGACATTCCACAGCACTTCACTTAATCCTAGTCACATTGAGGGGAACGTGCGATTGGGAAATTCTCTCACAAGTCGAAAGTGAGGTGCCAACCCCTTCCTGTTGTAGGTAACAATCTTCATTTTCAAAACTGTCATTAGATCTGGAGTCATCAAGTGCAGTATTTCTACATAATAGTCACCTGTGAGTTTTTTCAAAGAAATACATCCAGATTAACCCTCCAGACAACAGACAACATCAGACTGATATTCCTGGTAGATTAACATGCCTTTCTTCAATTATGTTTGAATTTTTATTTGCCCAATACACACAATTGTAGCAGTTTAATGTTTCATCAAGTTTAAATGTCACTTCATTTGAGCAAAGAGTTACGTCTTGGAAATATTCATCTTCTTTGCACATGTTGATGAAACACAAAATTCAGTTCACCCATCAGTATCATCCTCTTTCGGAGTATGCACAAGTGTCAGAACTTAAGACTTCCACCTCTGAATCCACAAAATTCAGTAAACACTGGTTTTAATGATCCCTGTCTCATGAGAGCATTGCTTCACAGACTTTTTGGTGAATGGTGTGTACATCTTAATCACTGCAGCCACTCTTTCATTGTCTGTTTTTCATCTCTTTGTTCTGGTACAGTCCCTCTTCGCATCATACACCATTCCATCAACTTCAAACTTGTCTTGGATTCATGTAATTATTAAATGTGAGGATAGAAGTATTCAAAATTCAACTCGGGAAAGTGTGGAGCCTCATTCAGATTTTCTGTTTTCGAATAACCCTTTAGCACCCACATCCTTTCATCAAATGATAACACCATCTTTATTTCCAATCCTGCAACAAATGGAAGCATTGCAAAGTTTTACACTGACTTCTAATTATTATTCACAAAAAAAATTATTTCTATCTGCTTTAATTAAAGATAGGCTCAGTTTCAAAAAGTGCCTACATTATTTTGGGAGACCCTGAATTTTCCAAATTGAGGATAATTTTTTGAGAATTTATATTTATTGTGTGGAATGTTCTTTTGTTACCACATACGCAGGGGTGAACATGGGCGAGCCAGGTGCTACAGTTTAGGCTCTGGTTCAATACCTCCACCACTTAGCCCCGAGACTGCAGCAGTTCTGGGCTGCATGGTAGGCCAGCGCTCCTGTGGCAGTCAGACTGACCTCACCGACAGGCCACCATATGTGGGCAGCCCGCTGCATGTTGTAACTTCTACACCAGACATGGTTGGTGCTCTAGGCTCCCCTCACAGTCCTGAGGACATTCGTGCATATGTGCAGGAAGTAACGCAGGTTTGTGCCAAATTTTGACTAGTGTGGATAGAATGCTCTTAATACTATTATTAAACTGGAGACATATTTGACATTGAAGTTCTGTTGACTACGTATGGCTCTTCACTAGATACTAAAAAGCTGTGAATATGGTTGCTGCCTTGTGGTCTTCAGATTTATCAGTCCTTTAATTGAGTCACCAATGCTACAGAATTACTCAACATTCATAATTTTGAAGGAATATGTGTGTGTATTTTTCACTGATCATAAGTTTATATGTTAATTTGCTGCATTCAGTATCAGACAATAACTGTTCAATGTTATAATTTAACCAGAAATAGCCTGAGTGGAATGACATATGATTTACACATTTAGTTTCTTAAAGGTATTACAATGATTTTCTTTTGCTAAATACAAAACAGACATGGAATCACCATCTTGCTCTTCTTAAGCTTCAGGCAGCCTAAATTGTTTTGTGAGTCGAACAACTCTAAGCATAACACTGATAACACTGTATGTATGTAAAATTACTCTGAACTTTTTCTTTTATATTTCCTATTTGTGCATAGGCAAAATTGTCCCAGGCTGTTACTTTCTGGAGTACAAAGGTGTGCTGAAAAGTAGTGCCTCCAAATTTTTAATGTGAAAACTCTTAAATCTTATACAATAAAACAAACATTATTAACATTCCATCATTATTCTTCATGTCTACATATTTACTTCACAACATAGTCACTGTGGTGATGAATACATTTTGTCCAACAAGAGACAGTTTGTTGACACCATCACTGTAGAATATTTGACTTTGTTGACCGAGGCAAATCTCACCTTTGCCTGCACCACTTCATCACTACCAAAGTGATACCCTTGAAGGTGTTCTTTAAGTTTTGGCAACAGATAAAAATCAGATGGGGCCAAGTTGGGACTGCATGGATCCTGGTCGATGACAGTGAACCCCAGATACTTGATTGTTGCAGATCTCACAGCACTTGGGTGGTCTGGAATTGTCATGCTGAAGGAGATCGTGCTCCATGTGTGGATGAACTCTTTGAATTTGTGCTGTCAAACATTTGATTACAGCTCACATTTTTTCATGCAACAACATAGTTACTTTCCACATTGCAGTGTTACACACTACAATTCTGAGCCCTCTAGTGGCAGAGGGTCAGAACATGTGTCAGTGAAGCAGGAAAGTTGACTGGGTAATATGCATTATGTGTAATCATCAATCAATATCGATAACAGAATAAAAAAATGTGGAGGCATTACTTTTCAGTGTATATGCTTCTTTTCTTACATAGCTTAAGTGTGAAATTGTGTATTCAGTGTCAAAACTTTCAACATTGTGAATAGGAGGCATTGATGCGTTCTGAACAAATGTCAGCAAGTTTTCTGTGCATATCATATAAAAATACATCTCTGTGTTGCATAATGATACATAATTGTGCACATAACTATTTTAACTGTTTTGATACACTTCACACAATGAGTCTGTGCCATTTTCAGCATTTTAGAAGATATATTTCTGATTATGCACCTTGAGTGCAAAATTTTGATACAATAT
This sequence comes from Schistocerca piceifrons, assembly GCF_021461385.2. Lineage (NCBI taxonomy): Eukaryota > Metazoa > Arthropoda > Insecta > Orthoptera > Acrididae > Schistocerca > Schistocerca piceifrons. The sequence goes on along the minus strand of NC_060144.1, from coordinate 188,628,256 downwards.
TGAAGCAATGTGGTCCAGTTTTTTTCCTAAGGTACTGTGAGTGATGGGCTTTGATATTCTTACCGTATGGGCTTCAATGAGGTCTAAGAGAATCACTCACAGCAGTCAGCCAGAAGATATTGTCAACTGTCAAAATAAAATGCATAAAAATAAAGTAGTAAACACACCAGGATAGCCAGAAGTTCATCTTCTATTGGTTGCACTCTGCAATGCGAGATACAGTTCTCTGGATGGGAAGTGAAAAAAAGACTACACTTACGACATGTATCTTAAATGTGTATCAGAATGTTACATTACACTTCAAACCAGACAAACCGCAAGGAGTGTGTGATCTATGCCGTCATTATATGATGTTGGCTACTGAACTGGTACAGTGTCACTATCATGTTCACTAATTGATGTTTACTGCTATGTCGCCAGAATAATTTATTTGGTTCTCTTTACTGAAGTAGCTTAGTGTATAGTATGGTGCATAGTCATCATTTGCTTATTACTGCGTATTTATAGCTGCCATATAGAAATTCTGGCTAGGTGTGGTTTGTAGACATTTCCTTCTGAATATAACTTTGTATTTTGTGCATGGTACAGAGCCTTCCAAACATTTCATTAAGTATGATTTTCCTGCTTCATAATTTCCAATTTCTAGTACAAGTGGGTGGAGGAGGGGGAAGGTAGAGACTTGAGGAGTCTATGTTGGATATTAACTTACATTTCAATTTATTAGGGAACTTTTAATAACAATTTTGATATGTTTGAGTGTTACAGAGCTTAAAATTTGTTTCAGAACAGCCACTAGGGAAACTTCTCAATGTGTTATATTGAAGTAGTTTGTTCTGTCAAGATAAAATGGAAAAAAAATTAACCATAAATTCATCAGATCTTTGAAGCATTTATTGTTTTTATTCTTGGGCCAAAAGCTGCATTGGACTTGTTGAAAGAAGTCATATTCTCACATGAGGTCGTTATTTTATTTGGAGTAAACATTTTATTTCTTTTTATATTTGATGAGTTAATTTTGTGCATTGGGAATTATCAGGTGATGTCACCCAAAAAGTGTGTCATATATTGTAGGAATTTACAATTCACTTATTGTATTGGGAGTATTGTATGTGCTGATATGGTTTGTACTTTTTTGGTTAAACATGTAGGATCTAATGTCTGTTTCTGTCATGCCCGTATGTACTATGGTGGTGTAGCGTTGTTATTGGGGAAACCATAACTTTTCTTTCCATCTTGCTATGTAGAATATGATGTGCTGCAAACGTATAATAGAAATTTTATGTCCCAAGAGGGGCAAGATTGCAAATGAAATTAATAAGTATATATTTCAGTTGAACAGCAGCCTCACGTGGGATAGTGGCTTCTTTCACTGAATCTTATGTAACTGCAAGCAACAACACTATTAGAGTATGGGTACATGCCTGCTGATAATACAAACATGATTATTTTTAAAATGTTCTGACACTCTCTGATTTCAGGTTAATAGATAGTAACTCAATTACATATCAATAAATTTCTTTCCTTTTGCAGTCTCTCGCCACCGAAATAAAGTCGGAGATTCGGGAAGTGATATCAAAAGTGGATGTATTACTGTCGGACAGTGAGGGAAATGGCTACAGTTCTTCTTGTGACACTCCACCACCGACAAGGTCTTCATCCTTGAAGCAGTCACAGCAGACGCCTCGAAAGGCTCCTGCATCACCAACACCACAAACGCCTCCTCCACAACAACAGACACCAGTTCAGCAATTACCGGTAAAACAGCCACAGTCTCAGGAGATACCATTCCAGAAGTCAACATCTGAGGTGGCACAAATCCAACAGCAATTGACACAAGAGGTGCAAATCCAACAGCCACTGCCTCAGGGGGCAAAAATCCAAAAACCACAACCTCAGGAGGCACAAATACAACAGCCAATGCCGCAGGGGGCAGAATTCCAACAGCCTCTGTCTCAGGAGGAACAGTTCCAGCAGCCTCCACTCCAGCTGCCACCAACACAACAGCAGCCACTTCAGATATCACCACCACAGCAATTATTACTTCAGCAATCACCACCACAACAAGTATTCCCTCAGCAGCCACCACCGGCACAGCAGCAACAATCACTTCAGTCATCACCACCACATCAACTATTACTTCAACAGTCACCTCCCCAGCAGCTATTATTTCAGCAGTCACCTCCCCAGCAGCTGTTACTTCAGCAGTCACCTCCACACCAGTTACTACTTCAGCAGTCCCCCGTACAGCAGCCTTTACTGCAGCAGACATCACCGCAACAGCTGTTACTGCAACACTCGCCACCACAGCAAATACTAGTCCAACAGTCTCCACAGCAGATAACATCATCCCAGATGCCTGGAGAAACCCTAACAACTACTCTAATACAATCACAAGGTGTACCTGCAGACAATGTCGCTTTCTTAACAACTGCCGATGTGGCTGACTACATAAAGGAAATGACTGCTGAAATGACTAGTGAGGTCAAATCTGAAATCAGAGATATGGTGTCGCAGGTGGATGAGTTGTTAGCAGACAATACTGAGGGAAGAATCTCTGACTCTTCAGCATCACCCTCCTCAGCCAATGGCTCACTGTTATCTCCTCAGCAGACTGAACAGAAAAATATCACTGGGCCCCTGGCCCCTGTATCGGAGGTACAAGTGCTTGCAATGTACTCGTAAATGTGATGTTGTGTTTGAAACACTGTTTGTGGATTTTCTTGTTGTTGTTTATTAATAGCATGTTTACGCAAATTCAGTGCCTCTTGAAATACTTTTATTTGCTTTCCTGCAACTTGTACTAAGAAGAACTGTTACTTCTTTTTCTGTTTCTTTCTGCCACTCACAAATTTGTCACCTGCTGGTAAAAACATGTGAGCTGGAAACAATATTCTTTCACAGCTATGAAATATATCCAGTGAATGATTCACACTGAGACTGTGAATGCTTAGTATTGTAATGTATTCTGGCACTATTTGGTCACTAACTGTTTAATTTGTTGGTTGAGTTGTGATAACACAAATGCTTGGCTATATAATCTGTTAATGCATGAAAACAGAGTTTTTTCTCCAAAAACTGTGTCAATACTTTGGTTGCCCTTAAGATTATATTTCAGTCTAAAACATCAATATTTGAAGTTTTTTGATTAATATGGAAGTAGTTTGTTGTATATTAATTTGAATGTAGTATCTAGTGTTTATTTAATTCACAAATTGTTATTTATTGATAGATGATGTATAAAGGAATATCACATCCACTTCTGTAGTATTCTCTTTTCTGTGGATATTTGACTGGCCCTTTCATTTTTTAGTCTCAATTTGCACTTTCAGCTCTACCATTTTATCGTAGTTTATATACTTTGTGGTATAGTGCATTAATATCTGAATCTGTGAAGTAACTTTTACAAACAGTTTCTTGAATATTTTGTCACATCCACCCATGACATTCATATTTACTACGTCTCTCTCACTGTTTGTTTTATAGGTAAGGCAATAAAAGGTCTTAATATGTAGTAATGGTTTTTCTTCTAAAAGTTATTTATATTTTATTTCCCTTTTTTTTATAAAAAAAGGTTCATTGTTGTCTTGAATAACAAGATTGTCAAAACTGGAGATAAAATAATTTTAAATTTTTCATCGCAGAGTGATACTTCAACATCTCCTGATGAGCCGCCATCCAGCAGCATCCAAACGATCAGCGAGCCAATGTCAGAGTCGATAAGTGAGCAGGACTCTACCTGTAACCCCGAAAGTATTTCCCAGGTAGGATTGCGTATTTTCTTGAAAACACCAATAGAGAAAAAAGTTCTCTGTGATCTTATCTGTCCTGTCTTTCAGCACTGTAATGTCAGCGTAAAGACTTCAATCCACGCATAAATTGGCAACAGTTTAAGAAAGTTCCTGTGTTCAAAATGTGAATAACTTTCTGTTAGACATGTGAACAGCATCATTCTTGCAAGTCTGAAAAAATGTTACATAAGAGACATGTGAGACTGATAGAGAGGATCTATACTTGTAATACAACCTTTCACTGGACTAGGCTGCTAACATTACTTGAACAAGAACTTCACTGAAGCTCCAGTTATTGTTGTGTGTGATGAGTGTAACATTGGAAATACTATACTGGATACTGAGTAACACTCCATTGTAGTTGCAGCACCTTGTTCATGGAACAAGTCTGGATAGCTCGTAACATATGTGCAAATATTGTGGGCTTGTGCAAGAAGAGTGTGATAGTTACTACTTGTATTATGGCAGGGGCAAAAAGCTCGTTGCAAGTGATTCTATGTGCTAGGAAGTGAATATGTTAATGTTTGTTTTTATAGCTTTCTGCCACTTGTTAAAATATTTGAGAATTTTGGTTTTCAGTTTTGCTGTGGTGAAATAATGTAGTCTCTGCATAACTGTGCTCTTGTCTATTATTTGATGTATGTTTTTGCTAGATTACAGAAACATATTGTTTTTCACATATTTTCCAGTTTTTTTTTTACTTCTGTAAGGTCTTGTTGTTCAAATGTTACTGTACATTGGTGGCGATCATTGTCTCACTATGTACAACAGGGCTTATTAAATGATATCATCTTTCACCTCATTTTTTGTTTGGTGGTCCTCTAAGTCTTTATTTACAGGAAGCAAAAGGTTTTAAAGAAATAACTGATGTTAAAGAAATAGCTGACAGTTGTTTATGATTGGTTTGAACAACAGAAAATTTTGCTAACTAAATTATGATTCTTATGACTTTTATTATTATTCATGAGTAGATAATCAATTCAGAGTTTGTAGCAGTGTACAGTCTTTTCTTTTTCTTCTTTTTAGTACCATTGTTCATCTTGATGTGCCCTAAATGTGATTCTGTGAAACTTTGTTGCCATCTTGAGCATGTAGTCAACAAATTAGAGGACCAGTGGAAGGATTCCTATTGCAGTGTTTGCACACACTGAAATGAAATATTAAAAATTCAAAAACATGGAGGTTTCATTGGATTACGGAAGTTTCTTACAGTGAAGAACAACAGTAGGGGTGTACATAGTATAGATAGAGAGGATTAGGGAGCAATTAAAAATTAGAAAATAGGTCAAGAATACTTAGGAGGTCAGAATGCAAGTCCCTTCATGCAGTACAGTAAGAAACAGCACAATTTTTTATTGTAAATGTTAAGTTAAAGCACTCACTTGTTTTTCTCTTAATCTTTATACTGTGTAAATGTTCTTTAAAATATGTTTTCATACTGAATGAATTTTTTTTCTTTCCATCTTCCAATTGTTCAATTTATTCTCTTCTTTCAGTTCATCTTATTCTTTATTTTTCTCCATATGTGTTAAGTATATTGCAACTGTGTAGAACAGTACATTTTTATCCAAATAACAATGACAAGCGGAAGTGAAATTCACCAAAGTTTTATTACATTCATCACACCTGTCCTGAAATGGAAATAATCTAGTTCAGTGCACTCCTTGGTAGAAAGGTTTCTGTGCTGCCCAACTGACACCACAGCTAATAATGTATTAGGAGCATTTCTTGTGAATGCCTCAGTTAGCTAATAAAATAATACATCTGCCTAAAGCCATTCTCCTTGTAGCTGCTTGAGCTGTTTCACAATAACTAACATTGAATGTACATGTCTGGTTGGTGGATGATATTTCACTTTTCGTCCATAACGTGTATTTGGCAGCACTTGTCAAACAACCATCTTAAGATATATTATCTTTTGGATAATTTGTGGGGTTATTGGGCAATCATCTGTAGTTGAAACCAAATAGTCATTCTGTATCCAAGCCAGGAACAGGACTCAATTATTGAATAAAACGAATTAATAGTAAATGATTTATAACAATTTTTTTACTTCTCATTTCATTATTTATATTGTAGCATGTAAATATAAAGCTGTACTTCCATTTTTTAGTTAATACATGTATGACAACACCTGTTATATGATTACCTTATTGACTTTAAAGAGGTTATAGAGACAGAGAGTTGCCACTGATGATATCATCCTTGATTGTTTGGGAGCTCAGGACACCATGTTTGTACCTATCTTACATTTCTTTCAGGTACCATGAAGTGTGCGATACTATTGTAGATTGTTTTACAGTTCCAAATACTGATTATGTGCTATATTAACTTGTATGTGAAAATATGATACATCTTACCACACTTTGCATGTGTCTTGTCATTCCATACAAGTATCACACACTAAGTAAATCATACTCTATGATGTAGCCCTATTGGAGTGCATTTCCTTATATTAGCAGTTATTCTCAATAACCTCTTCTCTAGCCCAAATACAAAGATAAGAGAGATTACGATGCTCTCTGAGATGTGTAGAGTGTCATTGTTCCTTTACTCCTTATAAAATAAATATTAAATAGGACAGAAAGTTGCTAATGTTGCTACAAATTAGTCCCAACCACTCACAGATTGCACAATGCTGCTTACAGTTTCTTACAGAGTGTAAAATTTATAGATGTAGAAGAATGGAGTGAGTATCAGAGATACCAATTGTGTGAATTTTTTGGCAATGGATGAAACTGTTGACAATGGACGTCTCAGCTACAAAGCAAATCACTTGAATCAAAAAGATCACTTGCAATGTTGAATTTATTTTTCCCATTATGGCACTGTTATCACTTCAGTCTTCTTCACAGGTGATTACTGTATAGTCAGAATGATCCAGGTGTATAATAGTAGTATGAATTTTGTTACAGTAGTCTGGGTAAGTCCACTATATCAGAAAATTTTGTCAGACCTGAATGAGTAATCTGCTGTTAGGTGATTGTAAATCCTAGAAAACATTCATGTTTTGAATAGCGAAAAAAATACCTTATGCTGCTAACAAACTAATTTAGTCATCTTAGACATCTACATGTGTCTGTATTCCACATGCCACCAAACAGAACATTATGAAAGGAGTACGATATTACGATATACCAGAAACCTATCTGCCCCCTACCCCCCCCCCCCCCCCCCCCCCCTTGCCCCACAATCCACCCTCTTATTTTTGTTCCATTTTCAAATTATGCACAAGAAGGAAGATTGTTGGCACTTTCTGTGTACTGGAATGCCAAATACTGTATAGTTTTATCCTTGCAATTATTATGTGAAGTGTAAGCTGGAGGGAATAACATATCTCTTGACAGACGTTTCTTACAATGAGAATTGAGAGGGAGTGATCTGTGTGTACTTCAGATCTGTGACATTATGCATTTATGTGTACTTCATCTACCATCATTATTTTTGTTAGACATTACAAATGAGGAAATGGCAATTATACATTTACATACCTTTAAAATCTTTTTTGGTTGTATGTCTGTTCCATTGTCTGTTCATTACTCTTGCTATATTAACATTTTAGTTCAGAGTGTGTTGCATATTACATACAGGTTTATCAAAAATAGAGTTACAGACTGGTTTTTCACAACTAAAAATATACAGCATTAAGGTGCACCTTGTAGAATTTAGAATATCTATATATAGCACAACTCTGATGCTTGTCAGTTGTTAAAATCCACATTGGCATAAATTTGCACTTTTACTGTATATTGTGGAATTTAACACCTGACATGCATCAGAAGAGTGCTTCATATGTAGACATGCCAAGTTCCACAAGGTACATTTTAGTGGTGTATATTTTTACTTGTGATAAACGTGTTTGTAAATTTATTTTTGATGAACTTCTGTGGAATGTCCAATGTACTCTCTACTAAAATGTTAACATGGCATGATTAATGACTACACATATAACATACAACTAAAATTTTTTTAAGGGTATGTGAATATATGATTGTTATATCCTCTTTTATAATGTCTAACAGAAATAATAATTTGTAAATGCATTATGTTACAGATCTGAAGATGACAATCATACCTGTTGAAACCAGTCAGTAAAATATAAGTTTGAATATGATCTTGGCTACAAAAATTTCTTTATGTGCTTTCTGACGTTTTGAAGTACATGCATTTGCAGTTTTTAGAGTATATCTCTGTGAGATTCATAAAGTATTTCTTGCAGAATCACTCACTGAAATTTGTTGGGGATTTCTGTGATAAACAAACCTTAAACAAAGTGAAAATCTGTTCTTTGAATCTCCTGTGTCTCCTCCTATACTCAGACTGGATGAGAGTCTTAAAACAGTTAACAATAACAAAGAATGGTTAAAACAAATAAGTAACAGCTTTTGTGGGAAAATTACATGTCCTTAATATTCTTCAGAAAAAACCAAGACTGGTACCTGTCTTCCCTATGGTTAGACTTAGGTGTCCATTCCAACTTATATTGTCTCAGAGAGATACTCCTAAATGCTTGATCATTTTGAAGTATTATAAAGACAATTGCTAATAGTAACAGTTTTCCAACAATGTTACTTTCCTGCTTACAACTCTATCATATGAACAACCTGTGGATCTAAAAATATTATTTGCTGAACTATTTTAACATATACTGTACGAAAAGTGAATGTTGTATTCCACTACCTTGAGGGATACCAGGCAGTACTTTTGCTTCTGACAATAGCTCTCTGTTAGTAGTAACATACTGGTTTCCATTTGGTTGGAAGTCTTCACCAATGAAATCATTCCATAAGCATTTATTTTGTTTAGTACTGTAATCTGGGGTGAATCAAATAAAAAAAAACAACAGTTCTTTTTAAAATATCGTCCATTTACTGTAGCGATATGACAATACAAATTTTAAGTGTTTACTATACAATCTTGATGATGGTATATTCAGGTATTAATTTATCTTTAATTCATTATTGCACTTATGATTTTAATTTAATTATTGGTGGGGTGAATCCAATCTCTAATTTATTTTGTATGTAAAAATGGAAGCAGACTTCCAGTATAGGGTATCTGACCACTGTTTTGAATTTTAAAAAATAGCCTAAACAAGTTTCCATAGGTACATTAAATCCAACATTATTGCTGTAAAAACACTTGTATTCAGGAAAGCTGACAAACAAATTTCAATTTCAGTAACTGTATGGCTCACTATCATGTCACATATCCCATCAAATACATATTTACTTTGTCTTGTATGTTCCGGCCCAGCTTTTTTTTATTAATTTCTGCTCCTTCTACCTAAGTTGCATTTTAAGTTTCTGGAAGGACAAAGTACATATCACCATCAAGAATTTTCTTCCTCAGAAATGTGATTCCATAAGTGTCATTAGAGAAGTTATTAATTTTATCAATAAAAAATGTGTACCTTGTTTTCATAGAAAACCTCACTCCAGCAAAATCATTTTCAATGAATTCTTGGCCATCTTATCCTTTTTTGTCCATTGCTTAATTTTCATTTGACTTATACTGTTCTTCATCACTGTTAGATGTTCTGGAGATAGAATCAGAATCACAAGACAGGGACTCCCTGCTTTCAGCACTGTCATTATCACTTTCATTTAAGTCCCTGACAGCAATACCTTTTCCTGGAGTTGATGTTAAGCACTTTTCTTGTCATGGCATTCTACTTGTTTCATTAGAGTGAACCAGTTTCAATTGCATTTCGAAGGATATTGTCCAGGAAACCTCTGGTGAGTCAGTGTCATGTATCTGTTTTTTCTAAAGGCTATGAAAAGGCTTTATCAGAGAGAAAGGAAAAATTCCTGCTTTTCTAAACCCAGATACTACATTAGATTTAGAAGTGATAGCTATATTGTCAAAGGCTCCTTTCAACAACCTGAAAATTCGGATTTTGCAACCACCTCTCTATTCTTCCTTTTCAAGTTATCTGGCACATTACTTCAGGCAAGTTTTAGAGGTCTCAAAAAGTCCACAAAGTGATACAAATGAGTAGAGTTAGGTGGTAGAAGCACAAACTGAATGTCATGTTTGTGCCACAGTTTAATCACATTAAGTAACAGATGACTTGAGAGATTGCCACCTATAATTGCTTTCGGTCCTCTAAATGCTAATCGTAAGACGAAGCAATTTGAGTAAACTGTGATACAAACATTGTTAAGTCAAACCATCCACTTTGATTCCTATTGTAACCTGTACCAATTAACCTCCTTCAGTCAAAATATCGTAGAGATGTTTTACCCTATAAACTGTATTGTGGGAGGACTGGATTGTCCGCAGCCACTGCTACCATTATACTGATACTTGACTTTGTACTATCCACAATCCTTTAAAGGTGTCTTTTGTACCTTGTTTCACTATTACTATCACTTGTCTATGATCAAAACAATAGTTAGTCTCATCATAGTTCATAATGTTGAAGGGAGGAACATCATTCTAGGACACTTCAGGTTTCTTAAAATAATCTTTCGCAGTTTCTTGAGTAACTGCTGCTCTTGTTCTGTTTGTGTTTTCACTTACTGTAACTGTTAGTTCCTGATTTCTTTCCAGAAAACTTTTTACCCTCTTTCAGCCAGGTCAGTTGTCATGAAATCTTTTTTCAGTCCACCCTGATCAGTTAAGAATGCTTGTATGATGTTCCTAGCACTATTATTCCTCAAAGGAAACCCCCCTTTTGCAAAACACAATATTCCATCAACTAGATATTTCCCTACTGTTGGTTAAAACTGGTTGGCCAACTATTTTATATTTGTATCTGTTCTTGAGTTTGTCATTTAATGTTGTATAAGGAACTGTGTTGTTCTGAAGTTTGACTGCCAGATTTGACAACCTTCACAGTGTTTAGAAGAAATTCTGGATTGTAGTTGGATTTCTGAGTGGATTCTAGAAAATTCTTGTGTACTCACATGATTGGATTCAACCTACGAAAATTCAGTTTTGTAATTAGGCATCGTAATGTCTAAAAGGTATTGACAGTGAACAAATAATGAAGCAGTAGCACTAGAGATGCTTACATGCAAGTAAAAATATTACATCTTACCAACTACACACTGGAAATACCTGATGTCAGCAGAAGGTTATGTACCAATGTATTTACATTATGAGTGCAGCATACAAATTACATACCTGCTGTCAATGTTATTGGTACTGTGCACTCCAACTTACCTTTGTTATAGACAAGTCAGTCAAGAATTCACAACAATTGTCAGCTGCAGTGTTCTTGTTAAGATGCCATGCTTGGATATCCAAAATATTGAAAAATAGGTAAATGGCTGAATTGACACTACCTTCTCAGATTATCCTCAGTTTACAGTACCTGATGATACCTAACAGTACTTAATGCTTTCCAGAATGAAGAAACACAACATCAAAATTGCCTCTTCTGTCAACAGCTTCATGGTTATCATGAATGAACAGACAAAACCTCAATCCACTTGATTAGTCTCACAGAGTCTGACCTGATTTCTACAGAGAAATTTTTGATCTGCAAAAGTGTCCTAATATTTGAAACACAAACTATGTTTCACATTTCTACAGTCAACTGACATCAGAGAGATAAGTTTGTACTTCTACATAACAGCCTTGCGGCTTGTGTCAAAGACTGAAATTACCTACAGCTGTTTTCAATCATGTGGGTCCATCGTTATTCTAACAATCCGTGATAAACTGTTGCTAGATGAGGAGCCACTTTTTCCACACATTTGATTCGGTCCTGTTGGATTCAGCAGTCTATATCCTGTTGATGATCTTCAGCTGTCTTTTAATTTTATGATTATCTATTTCTATACCTCTCTTTTTCATGTTCATAAGATGATCAGAAGTAGGAACTATGTTGTGACCTTCTTTGTTGAAATAAATTTGGAAGACTTAATTTAGTGTTTCAGCTTTGATTTTATTACCTTCTGTTTTGATGTCATCGTGTCAACCAACATCTGTTCTGACAACTTTGACTGACTGACTGGTATTTGAACTGGACCAAGTCTTTGTAAGGCTTTTTGAAAACTTGGCAGGTAAGCTCTTGCTTTCAAATTCATTGAACACTTCTTGCATAGCTGCCCACATGCTTGTTTTGAGTTTGTTAAGCTTTTGTTCTTAATAAGGATTCAGTTTCATATCAATCTGCTATTAAGCTCTATCTGATTTTGTAGAAATTTTCTAATGTTGTTACTGGTTCATGATGAGTTGTTCTTACCACTACTCTTCAATATACACACTGATCTTGCATGTGATATACATTTTTCTGAATTTGTGCTGTAAGTAATTCACATTCTCTCCTCAGTGCCAAGTGTTTGTTGTTGGCTGGTTAGGTATTTCCTAATATTTTTGTCACTCTTGTTAAGCAATAATAATGTCTTACCTTCCTTAATCATAAGTCAGAGTAAATGCTTTGTGAATTTCCAAATTTACACTTGCCTTTCTTCTTCTGTTTGTAACACTGTATATGGAAACTTGCTTCTGAAAAGCTTACAACTTTAAATTGCAATAATCATTATTTTTTCTCGGCTTTCAGAGTAACTATTATTTTTGGTAATCACAGATCTGAAGCAGCCATTTTAGAAAGATGAGAAGTGTGACAAATGAGGTGAATGTTCTAAGTCAGAAAACTTTTGACCAAACGCAATGCATAAACCCTTCATACTGGAGCCATTCATATTGTCTCTTGCATCAATAGAGACTATCTCATTGTATTACTCAATATATGGCACTCCTTCTTGAAAAAATACAATTATACACTGGAGGCTTCTGACGGACTGTCAGATCTTGGGAATGTTGGTCATTTCCTTCTTTATGTGTACACTCTATATTGAAATAGGACACTATATCATAATTTTCAGCCATTAAGTCCACAAGGAATTTAATCTCCATAATAGCAACTTGATGCACTTTATGCATGATTTTTGTATACATTTGTTATTGTTCTGCATGGGCAGCCTGGACAGAAATGTTTCTGATCCTTTGCACCAGTTGAAGTATTTCACTAAAACTGCCTTGTGAATGGCTTCTTAAACCACCAGAGAACATTCTTATATTATTAGTTTCTTAAATTAAGTGATTAAACCTGTTTTACAGCTTAAAAATTTCTGCTTGAGAGGCATGTTCTTCTCCATCAATGTTCAGTGGCGTTTTCTACTACAATGCTAATCTGTACTCTGTGTGGTAGCACCTCTCAAAACTTTGTAAAACTTGTAAATTGTTTTTATACCATCAAGATTCTCATGGAGGTAACATCATTAGCATGCACTGATTCACAATCAGATTAGATGAATCACAAAGTATAACAATTACTTGTAGGCTCTCTAGAGATGCATCTATTGATATTGTCCAATGACCAAGCATAAACTAGAGTATCTCCTAAAAAGTTCTCATTTCCTTAACTTCAGAAACTCTGTCAAATGAGAGAGAGTAAGTATCAATGTGTTATCTGTATTGGCATCACTGAAAATAAATGAACCACAGAAAATTTGTTGATTAAAAAAACTGAATTAAGAATAAAAGGATGAGAGCTGTTTTCAATTTGTGGGTTTCTTGGAACATCATGACTGTTTCTGTGTGTGCTCGTACTGCAGACAATGAAGCATTGATTCCCTGTTATCTTTGAATGATCTAAGTCAGCCAGTCACGGGTTAGAGGGTGGGAAAAAAAGCTACAGTATAATATTCTACCTAAGCCATGGTGAATGTTTTTAACTTTCACATGAAAAAGGCTTTACCAGAGAGGCAAATCACATCTATTGACAGAAAAATATTTTGGAACAACAGCGATTTGAAATCCAAATGTGTGATTCAGAAATCTTCTTCTAGGTGTGTGTTCAAATCAAGATGTAAAATCAATGAATCAATCAATTTTGCAGGCATACTTTATCAGTCATTCCATGAAGGCCACCTGTAACAGTAAAATTGTTACAGGACAGACTTCACAGAATGTGACATCGACTGTAAAAACATACACTCACATATTCAGAAAAAATCAATATAGGAATCATTAAGTAATGAGGTAAAAAGGAATTCCATAAAAATATAATGTACTTGGGTCATTGTCAATGTACGAGGGTCATTCCAAAAGTAATGCCTCATATTTTTATTCATGGAAATGACAGGAGACACATAACTCGCAACAGCACAGCTAAATAGAGCAATATTTCAGCTACAGATTGTCATTTTTCCATGTAGTCATCATTATTTGTTACTCACTTTTGCCTACAATGAACCAGAGCATGCATGCCTTGCTTGTAAAAATCAGACTCAGTTGAGGCTAAACATTCCTTACAGCTTTGACAGCCCAAAGAGATGGAAGTTTGAAGGTGCTAAATTTGGACTGTGCGGTGGATGTGGTAAAACAGTCCAGCTGAATTTTGCAATGAGTTGTGTGGCCACAAAACTGACATCTAAAAGAACCACACCCTGGATATCCCAGAAGACTGTGCACATCACTTTGCCTGCAGATGGCTGTGTCTCGAATTTCTTCTTTGACGGAGAATTCGCGTATCGCCATTCCTTGGACTGTCTGGCCGTTTCCAGCTTGCAGCGGTGACACCACGTCTCATTTCCTGTGATGATGCTATTCAGAAAATTGTCACCTTCAGCTTCATATTAGTCCAGCAGATCCTGACAAACTTCCATTTGATGAGTTTTTTGTTCTTCTGTAAGCATCTGCAGGACCAATCTTGCACAGACTTTGCAATAACAAATACATGCCAACATTGTTTCAAAGTCGTTACAGCTGACATTCGGCTTTTTGCACAATTCTCTGGTTGTTATCCACCGATCAGCACAGATGAGTCAATCATGATGCTCTTCATTGCAAGGGGTGACAGCTGTGCAGGATTGACCAGGCCACAGCTTGTCAGGCACACCCTTTCCACCACCTCGAAAATGCTGTACCCGTCGCCTCACATTGCTCGCATTTACTTTATCATTTCCATACAGCTTTAACAAGTGTCAGTGGATTTCAGTTGGTGCAATTTCTTCAGCAGTGAGGAATTCAGTCACACATCACTGTTTTCTACATGTGTCTGTATCGGACTCCATTTTGGAGCACTCTGCTGTCACTAACTACTGCAGAATGACAGAACCACCTGCAAATGAAGAGGAAGGTTCAGGCATTAGCACTGCACCAATGACATCTAGCACAGACATCCAAAGTCACTACAAAACAATAAGAGTCATCACTTTCAGATCGACCCTCGTAGCAAATTTGAAGATTGCACTGTCCCAGATATTATAAACAGCTCATGTGTAATGTTAAAGGTACTGATCAGCTACTGGTCCCCAACAACCAAGCTTCAGTTCTATAAAGTAAGTACTGTTGTAAAATACTGTAATTATGAAAATATTCATTCTTTCACGTATTGCTCTCTTTCCAGAAGGTGGCAACTGACCAAAAACTTGAATTACACGAATCGGCAGGTGCCACAGCGGAATCATCTGGGACTGCTCCCCAGTCAAGTGAATGTTCGAGTGACGAAACGGTCATACATGTACTCAGAGGTGAAACCCAGTCACAAGATTCTGGCATCAATCTTACATCACACGAGTCTGACTCAGGTTCCCCAGTGCCAAGTACGGGGTCTTTCTCTGGTGGCATGGTAGCGGAAGCATGCCGAGCTGCAGCTGCTGAGAGACAGCGTGAAGCTTTAGAAGCTGCCGCGGGGATCCTAGGAGGACCACCAGTCGCTCGCTGGCACTGTCCTCCAAAGTCCATCTGGAAGCCTGCTGTGGAGGTGAGTGTGTGTCTGTTGCTGCAGCAGGGATTTTATCATTTTCTTGGCTGCTTCTCAGTGTGGCCAAGTGTGTAACACAGAAGCAACAGGTGGTGGTAAAGTCTAATTGTTATTACAGTACATCTGACTTGCACTCGACTAACTGTTCAAACTGTTGTATGTCACCCTTGTGTCTTGCATAATTTGCTTATTTTCATCAGACACCTCGTTCTTAATATTCTTTCGATCACAGGAGAGCACTAGATACAATAATCTGTGGAGTGGTGGTAAAAGTAA
Source organism: Schistocerca piceifrons (assembly GCF_021461385.2). Lineage (NCBI taxonomy): Eukaryota > Metazoa > Arthropoda > Insecta > Orthoptera > Acrididae > Schistocerca > Schistocerca piceifrons. The sequence continues at coordinate 188,612,467 of NC_060144.1, read as the reverse complement.
ACTTGTGTTCCAGTGCACTTGAGTAGTGTGTGCTGTGTCTCTCCTCATGAATGGAACAGTTTGGCTTTGCAGACTGTTTAGTCGGTCAAAATGTCTTGGAGGATCATTCCAAGCTTGTGTGGTTAAATCAAATACAAATGGAATTTTGTTTTAGAGAAAATTCATTGAAAAATAAAAGGCTAATATAATTTATTTTTCTACATAGTTTCCTCCTTTATAAACACAATTTTCCAGTGAGAAAGAAGGTTTTGTTATCTTATCATCATAGGACTGAATCTGGTTGCATCAGGAGCAATTGTGCATGAATACCTGTGTTCCCTTACCATCTTCAAATCGTTGCCTTCTAGAGATTTTATAAGCAATTCAAACATAAGAAACTCATAGTGCGATAGGTCCAGGCTATAGGGAGGATGATCATGTTGAGTTCAGTGCACTTGAGAAAATTAGAGCTTCATTATGGGTCCTGGAATTGCTATGGAGGAGGATGTGCTCTCAAATTGGTTGGTCTCATCTTTTGCAGCAATATGTACCCCTCACCTGGTTCAGCAGTTTGCACTAGTAAGCAGCATTGATTGTGTGTTGCCCATGCAAAAAATCAATCAGCAAAATGCCTTTGCTGTCAAAGGAAACAGTTGAAAAAACCTTGCCAGCTGACAGTTGAATCTTGGCTTTCACTGGGGCTGCCTCACTTTGCCTCCACCACTCCCTACTGGCTTGTTTCGATTTGGAAGTTTAGTGGTGGACTCACCTTCTTTCAAAAATCTTGCTTAAGCCTCAACTTCTGATCTGGAACCAGAAGGCAAGGGACCTATCAGGCATAAACTTTACGGAACTTTAGATCATTTATGATTGCTGACACCTACCATAACTGGTTTTCGATGTGTTTGGCAATTTTGGATACACTCACCAGTCGATCTTTCTCAAGAATGTCTTGAATTGTGCAACTTTTTTCATTCAGAATGCTCATCTGGCAACAGCATTAATGTTCCTTGTTTTCCACTTTTCTTGTCCATCCCTGAACTATTTACGCCAGGCAAACACATGAATCCTTGACAGTATTTTGACCCTGAACTGTGCAGTCTGTCTCCAAAAAATTTCTTGAGCGCCTCCATGGGCAATAAATTTTATAATTATGCATTGTGCAATGGAGGTTTGCACCTCTGGCTCTGAAATTGTGAGCCCTACTAATGAATTGGATGGATTGTTAACAGGGGAAGTTATCTTCCAAAATCATGTAGACCAAACCGTCAAATATTCAATTACTATTGTGAGACAAAAAGCATTGAAGATCTCCCTCATAATACACGGCTGTTGAAAACTTAAGGATGAAAGTGACCTTCATATCATGTGTCGCTGCCAGGTAACATAGCTTGATGAAACTTGGACCAGACATAGAAAGAACTGCTGCAGTATAATACAGAAAATAAATGAAAGAAATGCATAATGAGATTAGCAAAAATGACACTTTTATTCAAAGACAGTAATTACATGAAGTCATTGTGATTCATGTTGATCCCGTGATGTTACGAAGGATGGGATGTGGTCCTTAACAGGGTGTGTGATAGCCATTCTCTGCAATGTGCTCCCATCCTGGCCACAAGGTTGGTAAGGAGCCCTCGTTGTAGGGTGTTCTGTTTCACCCCCAGTGTAGTTGACAACTGCTGCATGGTTATTGGTACATGTGGACATGCTGCCATATGTCTTCCCACCATGTCACACATGTATTCAATGGGATTTTAGTCGGGGGAATGGAAAGGGCAGTCCATTCACTGAATTCCACTTGCTCCAAGAACTTCTCCACCTGCATTGTTTGATGTGGCACACAATGTCATCCATAAAAATGAAGTCAAAGCCAAATGCAGCCTTTAAAAGATGCACTTGAGGAAGAAGTACAGTGTCACAAAACATTGACCTGTAAACTCCCCATTTTTGAAGATTTGGAAGTCAGTATGTCCATGCAACATTATGCCTCACCACACAATAACACCTGTACCACCAGAACCTTCAAGTTTACTAATGTGCATTACATTTTCCTGCCTCTCATCCGAGAAGAGCACATGACCCACTCTTCATTGGTCCAGTCCCTATGCTCTTGGCACACTGCAGCTCTTTGAACACAGTACATTCACTGGTCAATGTTACTGTTCCACGGTACTTCTTCCCCTTGTTTCTTCAGGGGTATATTCAGCCCTGACTTCAGTTTCATGGATGACAATTTACAACCACACTAAATGGTGCAGATGGAGGAGCTGTTGGAACTACAGGATATTTGGAGAATTGACTGGCCTGCCCATTCACATGTCTTAAATCCCATGAAGCATATGTGGGATGTGTAAGGGAGACATATTGGAGCACATCCACATGGAACAACTATCCAGCAATTGTCAACCATGCTTGTGGTGGAATGGAACACTCTGCCATAAGACAACATTACCAACCTTGTGGCCAGCATGGAACACATTGCACAGCATGCATTGCTGCCTGTGCCAACAGCCTTGCCACGGTGGATACACCGGTTCCCGTGAGATCAACGAAGTTAAGCGCTGTCGGGCTTGGCCAGCACTTGGATGGGTGACCATCCAGCCGCCGTGCACTATTGCCGTTTTTCGGGGTGCACTCAGCCTCGTGATGCCAATTGAGGAGCTAATCGACTGAATAGTAGCGGCTCTGGCCAAAGAAAACCATCATGACGACCGGGAGAGCGGTTTGCGAACCACACGGCCCTTCTATCCGCATCCTCAGCTGAGGATGACACGGCGGTTGGATGGTCCTGATGGACCACTTGTGGCCTGAAGATGGAGTGCATTGCTGCCTGTGTTGATTGCACACCATATTAAGAACTATGTCTCATCTTTTGTAATGTCCAGGGAACTATCATAAATCACAGTGATCTCAATGCAGTTGTTGTCTTGGAATAAAATTGACATTTCTGTTTGTCTAATTGTGTATCTCTTTCAGTTATATTCTATACTATATTGTAGTAGATCTTTCTACAAATGGTCCAGGTTTCATAAACCTGTGTTACAAGGCAACGGCAATGTTATGAAAAGGAAAGATTGGTTCTCGTCACATAGAGCACATGTTGATTTACACATAGACACAACAAAAAGACTGCCATACATGCTGAACTTTTGGTCAATACACCTTTTTTCTAAAGAGACAACACACACATATTCACGAAGCACAAGTCGCATACACACATTACCACTGTATCTGGCCACTGATGCCGGATTATGAGCAACTGCACCTGATGGGAGAAGCAATCTGGGTAGTGGGGATGAAGAGGACACTGGGACGGGGAGGGTGAGGGATAGCTGTTAGGAGTGGGGGAGGGGGGAAGGTAAAGTGCAGTGTGTGGGAGCATGCAGGGATGAGGTGGGGAGAGGGTAGGGCTGTAGACAGCACACACACATTCATGCAAGCACAATTTACACACATGACTGCTGTCTCTGGCTACTGAGACTGGGCTGCAAGCAGCTGTGCCTGGTGGGAGAAGTAGTCTGGGTGTTGGGGTTGATGAGGAGACTGGGGCAAGGAGGGTGAGGGATAGCGGGGTAAGGATGGGGGAAGGGGGGAAGGTAAAGTGCTACTTGTGGGAGCGTGCAGGGATGTTGTGGGGACGGGGTAGGCCAGCTAGGTGCAGTCAGCTGTTTTAAGCCAAAGGGTTGGTTAGGAGAGGAGTGGAAAAGGAGAAAAAGAGAGGAGGGGAAAAGGACTAGTGGTCACATTGCTGGAATAGATAGCTGTGTATGTTGGTGGAGTGCAAACAGAGAAAGGGATAGGTGGGTGAGGGACACAGATTATGAAGTTTGAGGCCAAGGGGATATACGAGGGTCATCCACAAAGTAAGTTTCATTTCTATTTCTATCTGCAACAGTGCTACGATCGCAGTTCCGAGCATGTGCGGCAGTTACTCTGACTCAAGGAGAAGACACGTACGCCATTTTCAGATCGTTGCTGCCAATGTGTGCTTTGTGGTGCTTCTTTATAATGTCAGCCATAATTGAAAATGCAGCCATGTGTGAAATCAGATCTGTGATTCGTGTTCTAAAAGCAAAGAAAGTTAAACCAAAGGAAATTGATCGGCAAATCTGTGAGGTTAACGGACAAAATGCTATGAGTGATTCAATGGTTAGAAGATGGTTCAGACTGTTCAATGAAGGATGTGATCAAGTGCACGATGAAGAATGAAGTGGACGCCCGTCTATGGTTACTGATTAATTGATTCACACAATTGAGGAGAAGATTAAGCACAACCCTAAGTTTACACTTAGTGCCCTTGATATGGAAGTTCTGCAAATCTCAAGATCACTTATTCATGAAATTGTTACTGAAAAACTGAAATTTTGAAAACTTTGCTCATGTTTGGTACCCAAAATTCTTACTGAACAACACAAAAAAAAAACAATGGATGGGCAGTGCACTTAAGTTTTTGACATGCTACAATGAAGAAAGCGATGGTTTTCTTTCTCGGATAGTCACGGGGGATGAAACTTGGGTACCGTACGACACTCCTGAAACAAAACAGCAATCAGTGGAATAGAGAGACACTTCATTCCCAACGAAGGTTAAGCCTAAGCAAATCTTGACACCTTGAAAAGTCATGTGCACTGTTTTTTGGGACAGAAAAGGCATTTTGCTGCTTGATTTCTTGCCACGAGCCCAAACAATCAATGCACATGGTTACTGTGACACCATTAAGAAATTGTGCTGCGCAATACAGAACAAGCCCCGAGGATTACTGTCAAAAGGTGTGTGTGTGTTTTTTTTTTCCATGATAATTCCTAACCTGACATGGCGAATGTGACCAAACAACTCTTACAGGAATTTCACTGGACATGTTTGATCATCCTCCATACAGCCCGGACCTCGTTCCAAGTGACTTTCATCTCTTCTTACACCTAAAATCTGTCCTTGGTGGTCAACACTTCAACAATGATGATGAGCTGAAAGAACTTCTTAGCACATCTTCGTTGATCCATTATGGACCGTGGGACGACGGCCGGCATGAACTTCTTGATGCAATAATTTACCAACAGCCGTATGTATTGTAGAAATTTATTTTATTTTATGAACTTCTATGTGCTACCAGTTTCGGTGTTACATTCTTCAGGCCCCACTCGTCATAGTTGTAAAATAGCTATACACAGAAGGAGCCATGTAACTGGATCCGTGAATCAAACCGTCCTGCAACAGCTCTTGGTGGCTAGGCGACACAGACTGAGGGGCTTTGCAAACCACCTCAATCTGTGTCGCTTACTGTCTACAGAATTTCAAAGAGCATATTCCAGTCAAGATTGTCCAAAATTTTCTCTAAATCTACAAATACCAAAGCTTAGCTTTGGTTAATAATATATTTATGAATATTAATATTTGTTTGATGTTGGCATTGATTGTTGACAGCAAATCTCATAATTGTGTGAATGTATTATGAGGCTGTTGTAATTATGTTTAACATTTAAAGAAACGTTTATAAGAGGTTCTGGTGTGGATATCACATGTTATCTTTATTATACACTTTGTGCAATCAACACTTCCTTTTCTATTGAAAAGTATCCCAGAACATGGTGCTACAAGACATTAGAGAGTGATAATAACAATAATGAGTCAACTTTTTGGCATTTTCATATCCAAAGTCTGCTATGATCTGTGTAAACACCAAGGAAGTAAGAATATTGTGTTTCATTAATTGATTTTTCCTCTTGCATTATTTCGAATATTGTAGTTCAACCATGTACAGTACAGGTTTGCATGTATTGTGTTTTATCCGAGTCCAGTAACAGTCTGTAGAGAACCATTTGTAATTATCAAGTAAATCAGCATGGTGATTTATAGATGCACCTCCCAAATAATTATGTGCAGCTTCACCAAAAATTTACATTGAAAGTACACTTCCACGTAGATCTGAATTTCTGAAACTATTTTGAAATTTTATGTGGAATGTTTGATTCAGGTGATACTTTCACTGAAAGAGACAGATATTTCCCAGTTAGGATACTCTCTCCTTGTATGTATGAGAAGAAACTTTTATGAAATCTTGATGTTTCTTTCTCTGTTTTTAATGTTGCAGCAGAGATTGTCCCTTATTTTTCTTATGATTTATCTTTTGTATAAATTGGGCTCTTTCTCCTGTACCTTCTTGTTGGGTTGCTACATTTCCTTGAATCATCCTGAAATAGAAACGTTTTATGTGCAGGCTCTGCAGGAGTTTGACATGGTGCGTGATGGAGACCGTGTGATGGTGTGCCTCTCTGGTGGCAAGGATTCTCTCAGCCTCTTACACACACTCCACCAGTATCAGTTCTATGCAAAGGCAAAGGGTGTGAATTTTACACTTGGTGCTGCAACTGTTGATCCAGGTAGCCCTGCTTATGATCCAAGGCCTCTCATACCTTACCTGGAGGCCTTAGGAGTACATTATCTTTATGAAGAGCAGAGTAAGTATTCTGTATATGCATACCTGTCTTTAATATTGAAAATTATGTATGTATTCCTTCTACTTGCTGTCATGTGGTTAACCTGGTAGCTATGTTAGAAAGTAAGACAATATCAGTAAAAATATTGGCAGAGATGTTTGATTTTCTTGTAGTAATTTCTGTTTGTTTCACTAAATCATCCTGTCAGTTAACAGGAAGACCTTTCTGATTCTTAAAGCCACATAAAAAGATTAGTTGCTATATAATTATATTATTTCCTAGCAATGTGGCAATGGATAGATAAGTCTGGTGAAAAATGATCATATAATTTTAAAAATTAACTGACTTTATCTCTCAACATTGCCTCGTTTGGTACCTATGCATTTCATCCTTTTTCATTCCATTGGAACCGAGTATTTCATCAAACACTGTAAAATATTCTATTATGGAAGAGAATCCACATGTGTGAGGAGGCATCAGCAAACAGAACATTCCCACAGGTATAAATGGCACACAAGCATGGGAGAATAGTGTTCAGTCATGTTTGCTACTCATTCACAAGTGTTCTTTGGTGTTTTGCTGCTTGATAATCTTTCAGTGAATTATCAAAGGAAGCTCCAGTTTGTTACTTGCCTCAGTGTGAATATCACAGAGAGCATTCACATTCTCCTTCTTGTTATTTTTCATCCACAAACTGCCTTTGTGATGTATGTCAGTTACGTAGTATCTGAAGAGAATGTACTGTTGTTAATAGGAAAAGGTAGATGCCACAGTTGTTCGTGGAATACAAGAGATCTACCCTACAAAAGGCAGGGGAGCAGTGGTGGAGGGGATGGGGGTAAGAGGGAAGTTAACGTTTGGAAGCAAGTGTCCAAAGCACTCCTCGTTATAGCTGTTAAGTAACAAAGAAGATAAATCCATTACTTGCTTCCTCCTAATGAGAACAGAATAAAAAGGGCACAAGCTCAGGAGTGAGTGATATGCAAAACAACTACTTGGTGTAGTCAAATTGTCTCCAGTTTCTAAGAACCAGATCATAAATTCTAACCTTTCTTCAGGAGATATTGCTTGTTGATAGCTACTGCTGCTGTGAAATTATCCCCTCTGTTGCAGTGAGTAGTTTAGTTAATTAATATATTCTACCAAAATATCAGTAAAGTTTTAAAAGAAAGCTACAGGAAGGCAGGAGCTTTTATTCAGTGATAAGTGCACTACCACCATGTGTCTCATGATTGTGTAAAATTTCAGAAACCCACAGTTTTGTTTTCTTCATAACAAAATAATTCTGTCTGACTATCATAACGCATTGTCTGTAGTGTTTGCATATTTCAGTCCTTGTTCTCTCATCTTCTGTTGTATTCCCTCCATTGTAAATGCTTGTGCAAAGATACAGGTGAATTGTGGTGAACACTAGTGTATTGTTCTATGCTCTTTTGCTTGTGTTCTCTTCTGTTCACTTTGATGGAAGTGAGCGCTCAACAATCAGCAAGCCAAATTTTGAAGTGAGGCAACAAATGCGGTGTGTGTGTGTGTGTGTGTGTGTGTGTGTGTGTGTGTGTGTGTGTGTGTGTGTGTGCGCGCACGCGTGCATCCATGCATGCATGTGTGTGTGAGGGTAGGGTGGGGTGGAGAGTGAGGTGACTGTTGGTTTGGTGAAAAAGCACTTGCTTATGTGCTTGTCTTGTTCACTGTCAACCAACTTTTCTTTCAAGTGATAGAGTGATTAAGGATAATGAGGGCCAATCATGTTTCTGTCTCTGTCCAAGTAATTTATGAGGATTATATCAGGGAAGTAACAAAAAACAGTGGCTATCTTAAGTCCAGCCAACAAAATAATCTTCACCTTCTTATGTGCACTCTCATTAGTATTACTAAAATGTTTTGATTGTTGTAAAGAATATTAAGAATATTGATGTATTTAAATTACATCTAAGGTCAAAAATCTGTGCAAATGTCCTGTGGTTTTTGCCTAACATAATCAGATCATTCACTGAAATGTTCTTATGTGTCAAATTATGGTCAAAAGTCAGCAAATATTGTACCTAATAATTTGAATATATACCTAGTTTAGGGCAGAACTCCTGCATCTTTTTAGTTCAGTTATTATAATATTAGTTACCACGTGCTTTTGTAATCATCCAGTAGTTAATTATAAACCTTTTAAGGGTTTTTGTGTGTTGACCTTATCTAACTGGCTGATCACTTGTTTCAGAGTAGAAGCTACTGTAACCATAATGAGATTTTCACTCTGCAGCGGAGTGTGCGCTGATATGAAACTTCCTGGCAGATTAAAACTGTGTGCCTGACCGAGACTCGAACTCAGGATCTTTGCCTTTCGCGGGCAAGTGCTCTACCATCTGAGCTACCGAAGCACGACTCACGCCCGGTACTCACAGCTTTACTTCTGCCAGGAGACAAGATACTGGCAGAAGTAAAGCTGTGAGTACCAGGCATGAGTCATGCTTCGGTAGCTCAGATGGTAGAGCACTTGCCCGCGAAAGGCAAAGGTCCCGAGTTCGAGTCTCGGTCGGGCACACAGTTTTAATCTGCCAGGAAGTTTTACTGTAACCATGTTTAAACTTAGTAATCCAGAAATAAATACTCGTTAAGTGCTGGCCTAATCTGCTTGAACTTCATCTAGATCCATTTTAACTATGCATTTGCTCAGAGCTTTAAATGGAAATTTTTAATAACTGCACATAACTTCAGTTTATTTATCTTCTACACTACATGTTATATTGAACACTTGTGAGGAATGCTAAAAAGTGACTAAATGCCACTTCTGTTGAAGATTTCAGCGAAAGTGTTAACAGAATCATGCTTACTGTGACTGACACAGTTAAAAAGAATCATCAGATTCATACAAATTACGTGAATTATCTTTTCTCATACAGTTCATGCACTTCTCCTTGGTATCTCATTTCCCTAGCTCTGAATCAGTAGAAGTCAGAAGACTTTGAGCTGCTCTGTTTTGTATTCTGTCTCTGCTAAAATCACCAATCAAGCAGTATGGGATGTGGTAGGTTTGTAGCAGCCATTGTTTGAATGGTATGTTTAATTTTGCTGTAATGTGTTCAGTTTCTTTGTAATAAAATAAATGATATATCAGTTCTTGGCCCATTGAACTTGTAAAAACATAAGACCATCGTAATTTAAGTATTGTATAGTTCTCTATTTTCCATTATATTACTACTTAGACATATAAGGTGTTAGTCCTACTTATTGTGACAACTTTTATAATTTGCCTTTCCTGCTTAGAAGTACACAGTTTTATTGTATCAAGCACAGCTACATGGTTCTCTTGCTGTTTCAGAAATACTAGATCAGGCAGCCATGCTGGATAAATGTACATCAGTGTGCAGCTTTTGCAGCAGAATGAAACGTGGTCGACTGTATGCTGCTGCTCGTATGAATGGGTACAATGTTCTTGCTCTTGGGCAGCATCTAGATGACATTACAGAGAGTTTTCTCATGTCTGTGTTTCACAATGGGAGGCTGCGTACTATGAAGGCACATTACTGGATAAGGTAAACATCCCATTAAGAGTGTGTGTGTGTGTGTGTGTGTGTGTGTGTGTGTGTGAGTGTGTGTACGCGCGCACATATATCACATAAAGGGCAGTGTATCATACTTTAATCAGCTGTGTCATACATTGTATGATACACATCTTAATGTTTCTGATAAGAGGCTGCTTGAACAGCCAATTGCCATTACCACCCAATAAGACCACAGCAGTGCCAATCCTATATGGGAGATTTCCAGTATTTTCAATATGTATTTTTTTTAGGGTAAATTTTTCTGTAGGACAGAGGTGGGAAATAAACAAAGTCGCAGCAAGTATAAACAAAGTGAACTACTGTAACTTGGAAGAGTAAGTGTGCTAGAGAGAAAACTCATTTAGCTTCTTTCATCAAATTATAGTGATCCTTGAAAATAGAAGTTATGTATTTCTAATATCAATATAGGAGAATGGAAGGTAGTTGCAATGTCATCCAGGACTGATGCTAGGATTATTTTGAACCCCAGATAAGTGTTCGTAGGCCCAACCCATAATTTTTTATTTTAAACTTTGAGTATTCGGGTAAAGTCAGAAAACTTTAATGCAAACAAAGCAAAGAACACCTATTTTTTAAGAAACTTTTTAATGCTCAAAGTTTACATAAATTTGATAGTTTTCAAAATTATACTTCTTTTCTAGCTTATTTAAATGTGAACTCTTTTGTAATCCCAGTAAAATGAAATGAGTGTGGTAGCTCTGACTCCATTGCAATCATAACTGATCCAACAAACTGCTATTGCCCCAATGTGATTCTCAAACAATTCTTAACTCTTGCAAGAACCCTGGATGATGACACTGCTTAGGCAACAGTAACAGGCAAAGTGCAGAAAATCTGTAATGCTGGTACATATGGAAATATATTTGCACTTATTACAAGCATTGAGGAGGTACAGAAGCTGAACTGGCTCAGACCCGAAATTAGCTACATAAGTTTTTTTTTTTTTAACTACAAAATTTCTTCTTTCAGATCATGCTTATTGACATATACACTGTACAAAGATCCCATGTTTTCTATGTGCTCTGATAGTGTAGAATCACCTAGGCTCGTGTAGTCTACAAGAAACCAAATGCTTCCATCATGTTTTCTATGGCAACATACCTCATAATTAAGTTTCCTACAACTGTACTGTATCTGGAATAACATTGAAAACATTAGTGTAAAACTGTCCTCTGGACTCAGGTTGAAATCTTCTTCTGGTATTTCATTTACAAAGCATTTTCTATGTCTTTACATTTATCTCTATCACAAACCATTACATTCAACTTGGAAAGTATTTCAATATTTTCTGGTATCTTGCAAGTTTGAATAAATACTATGCCAATGATTTCTCAGTTTATTTAATTCTTCCACTAAACTCTTAATACTGACAGTTTTCTACATCTGTTGCAGCTTCCTATACTTGAAGCACAATGTTATCTTTGTTTATTGCAGCTAATACTTTGTATCAGATTGAGGACATTAAGGTACACGGAAATGATTTCAAATACTTCTGAAAGCCCTTTAGTTGAGTATGTGCCTCCACAGTCAAAGTTAGAAGCAAGTTCAACCTCACTTTGTGGTCCTGGTAAATAATTAATAAATATATGAACAACATCTATTTGTGTATACCATCTTGTTTCCTATAGCCCATAAAGGGATGATTCAGTATTATACTTCAACATATATTGTTATTTTTATTGTATTTTGTGGGTTTATAGACAAGAGTAGCATATATTCTTGGTTTTGAAACGGTGTATTGAAATATCCATTGAAACAAAACTTGCCTTGTGCATGTATTGTAATGTAGTAATATGTTGGTAATGAACTATGGCAGATGTCTTGTTACGTGCTCTTGAATCCATTGAAAGTTTATTTGTGAGTTTGTTCACCAATCTCCTCAGTGTCTCTCCAACTCTACGTTGACGTAGTGTAGCTGAAACTTTCTATAGCAATTAGACTGACTAGAAAGAGTAATATTTACAATCGAGTGTATATAATTATTTATCAGAGATGAGCATCATTTATTTCTTCCTTGAATACAACTTTTATTCTTGCTATTGAGTTGTAATATGTAATATTCACAATTATGAGTGCCCTTCATCTTATCCGAGCAAGAACAAAATCAGTCATTAACATTACATTCAACAACAAAGACAATAAAAATCAGAGATAATGCAATGATAATGTTCGCTTTTCTTACGCTAGGTGCAACATCTTTGGTTCCTACCCACAGTGCATTATCTGATGCAATTATTACCGTAAAAAAAAAAAAAAAAAAAAAAAAGTATTACAAACTTTTCTTAAAAGCTCTTTCACAAGTGCGTCAAACTTTGACAAAAACTTTTAAGACACCCCAAAAATTGCCATGACTAAGTCACTGTCACCTCTCAAAGTGTCTTTCAGCAAGAAAAAGAGTCACTTTCATTACATGATGCAGCTCTTTGGTTTAGTACTGCTCTTCTCTTACAAAGTTTCTGTCTAAAAGATTTTCTATGGCTGAACAACTATTTAGCACTTTTTCTAATTAGTGCTACTCAAAGTACACTGTTTTGTGGTGATCACTTGCTTTAATGTTCACTCACTTTTGTGTTAGCTTTTTTACAACCTCTTGGTAACCCCCTAGCCTTAGCCTGGTACAAATCAGACTTAAGAGATATCTGTGTGTCACAAAAACAATCAGACAACAAAATGCCTCAAACAAGCCAGTCTCTTTTTGAAATTTCTCCATATTTTAAAATGAACTCAAACACATTTGAAGGGATTGGTTGATTACATTTTCAGTCCCACAAGAGCCTTTTCGGTGTTTGCTCAGGTCCTCGACTGACAGATTCTTTTGCCTCTAAACTGAAGTGCTTTTCTTCACTCCACAAATCAATATAAAAATCTAAAAGCTTCTCATTCCTTGTTGATCTAGCTGTAAAAAAAAATGTGCAGCTTCCAGAATGACTTCATCACTGTCACTGTAATTTGCTCTAATATTATAATTTAATATTATAATTTTCACTTTTGTGTGTATTCCTTCTCAGTACAAATGCCACCCTAACTGTCACCTCTCTCTTAATCGGTGTGGTTCCATTTCTGCAACACTGATGCTACAGATGCTTCTAAACAGAGTTTTTCTTGCCTGTCAACATCTGCAAACTTTTGAAAAATGGCAGTAAATTTTGCATGAGAGGGCCATTCTTAATTACTTAAATCACAATAACCTGAATCAGTTATAAGTGGGACTGTGTAACTAACAACATACCTTCTCTCCGAGAATCCTGTCAGCTGTTCATGGTTTAGTGGTTAGTGTAGCTGACTCTCAATTACGGGACCCTGCATTCGATTCCCAGTCAGGCTGGGGTTTTCTCTGCTTGGAACTGGATTTGTGTACTGTCCTCATCATCACTTCATTATCACCAGTGTGTAAGTTTGCCAAAGGGGTATCAGATAAAAAAGACTTGCACCAGTTGGCTGAACATCTCAGGTGGCATCTACTGACCAATAATGCCATACACAAACTTCATTTTTGAGACTCCTGATCTGGTCCTGTTGACTGTTAATTAAGGTAGCCTCAACATCATCTCCACATTCTTCTGAATCGCCCAACACCATTGGTTTAGGAGTGGCACAAAGGTTGATAATGTCTGTCTCTGTTTTCCATCAATGCCTTTTTCAGCCTCACATTCTTGTTTTTGATAATCTGATGAAGCACTGTAATACTTTCTTCCATTTACGTCCTTCATTTCCGTTATAACAAATTGCATAGAACTGTATGATGCAGCAATACAAACATGAAACTTCCTGCACAACCACAAAATAATGGGGAGCACAGCAGGCTGTTCAGCTTGACTGACTTCTTTGCACTGCTGATGACTACTGACAAGGCACTATACAAAACAAAATACAAAAAAACAAACATTTGCATGCCTGCACTCACACTAATTTGGCAAATTTTGTCCTGTAATCTTGGCTTGTCAAAATTTGCTTTTGATTGATGTGCCATCATTGATGGTTGGAGCACTGACACATTATCTGCATATCCAGTAATGCTGGCAACTGGTGGGTTATGCATGGGGCCATATCAACCTGTACCACATCAAAACAGCCTAATGAGACACAATTAAGTGTTGAAACTGGTAGCGACAAAATAAAATAAAATCATAAGGATGGCTGTAGGTGTTTCTTTTTTTTTGCCGTGTTAGTATATCTTAGTCATCATTTAAAGGTTGTACTTGAAACTTTGTAAAAAAGCTTTCTCAGGACAGTTTACGTCTATCTTCAGATGAATGAATGAATATATATTTAAGGATATGGGACAAGCTAAATAAATATTCGGACTGAACTAAATATTTCAAAGTGAGTCACCATACAACCCCAGAAAGATAAGCTTTTTTGTAAAACTACAATTGTGTTAAGATTGCTTTACAGTTTCTGTGATGCACAGCACAAAGCTTTCATATTTCTTTGGCTCTGGTGCAACTTTTGAACATTTTTGATGTATCATATGTGATATGGATACGTAAATCAACAGCTGTACGCAAACTAAGGGTGTTGATATATGTGATATGGATAGTTAAAAATGTATGTAAAATAAGTCAAAGGCAATCCTCACCTATAGCAGATGGATGTGTGGACCAGAGTGACACATAATAGAAAATGGCATTCACACTAGATTTTGAGCACTAGCACTTTTCTAACAATAGTGCACACATTCACACACACAACCTAATGCACACTCCTGTATCCATGGAAAGTCTGTTTGGTTGTGTGTGTACTATTACCGAAAAAAGAGCTAGTGCTTCAATATTGTTATGAATTAATAGCTGGTATTGCTTGACTTATCAAGTGGGATCATGTGTTTAGTGCTCATTTTCAGAGTGAGTTTTACATCTACATCTACAGTAGCACACATTTAAAATACAGTAGGATGTCTGCAATCCTAATCTCTGTTTGTTCTTTAGGATTAAATTTATTGAGAGTTATTGAGATGTGCATTACTCACATTTAACATTAATTTAGTTGTTTTCAATAATTTCCAGAGAACGTGATCTCAGAGTTATTAGACCATTCATTTATGTGCGAGAGAAATCCTTGAGACAGTTTGCTGAGTCCAGAAACCTACCTATAATACCTGAAAATTGCCCAGCTTGTTTTGAAGCACCAAAAGTGAGTAAAAACTTGGCTTATTGTAGTCATTATCAGTAAGGGTCAAGTTGCAGAGGGTATAATTGTTGCATTCTTTTGTGTGCACCTTATTTGATATTTGTAATAGTTGTATTTACAGTACATCTGTACTACAATATGAGAACTACTCATACCTGAGACAATAATGCTAATATGAGACTCGTGAATACTGCATGTTTCAGTCCTGATGGTACAAATTTTCAGCGATAACAGAGAAACATAAATGTATCAAAATAAGACAAAAAAGAAACTATGACACTCTCAGAGCACTAATCTCACTTTTGAGGATCAAATTACAATCCAATACATCTCTCAACATACAGTCAGTTCAATTTAGAACACAATCAAATGTTCAAACCTTCCCATAAGCTACTGTTGCTCAGCATGCTAACAGCTTCAGTCTTCAGCCATCAATGAAGTGAGAACCGGAAGAGTTTGCGTTTGCAGATTATGTAGTCCTCCTCACCAACACTCAAGATGGTGGCAAAGTCACTTTTGTTATGTTTAAAATGTCTTGAAATGGATGACTATGGGAATTAACCCAGGTAAATAAAAAACTTCACTATAAATTCAGTTTTCCAGGGTTGCAAATTCAAAGTGCTCTGGGAACCAACCAAAATTTGCTCAGGGTTTAAGATAAGCCAATTTAAACATCAATTGCATAAGAAGAATTACTATATTTGAGATTTGCTCACCATGTGCAACAAATGCAGACATTAACATCTGTGGAAGCACATTATATGCTTAATCAGATTTGTGGAACTGCTCTCAGATCATGACAAAAAGTTGCTGTGATACATACAAACTTAGAAATGTGACTATTCCATTCTCAGCATTCTATTAAATTCATGCTGAAGATATTGCAACTGGGGCAGCTCATAAAGCTCAAATGCCATCTGCTTCTGACTACAAAACTGGTTACATTCAGTCAAGAGAAGACAATATTGGTATATGAGTTCCTGCCCTTGATGATACCAGTTGGTGTACTTGTTCGATACTAAAATCTAATGAACATCCAGCATAAGCAGTTAAGAATAGTCATGAGCACAAGACAGTGGCCAAACTAATATTAAGACTGTGAAACAAATATATATTGATAGGGAAAGGGTGAAACCATCTTCTGAAGACCTAGCAAATAACTGAAAGAAGCATCTGCTGTCCAGATGTTAAGATGAATATTGTGCCAGTTTCAATAAAAGTGAAAGTGTTTATGTGACATTCCAGCATTTGGTAAGGATGTTAATGGGATTGTTGCCAACCAGGTCACTTCATAAATAAAAAGTGTAATGGTGACAACAGTACGTGGACGTAGTGACTGTTATACCATACTGTTTGACTCGAGTCAAAACTGCAGCCAGTCACTTTTTGTACCTGTATCAGCTGATTAAAAGCAGCTTATTTCCCACAGCATACAGATTTTCAATCCTCTTAAGACTAAGTGACATAACTGCACCACAGATGAAAAAGGCGCTGACTGATAAAGGATACAAGATGGGTGAGAACACTTCCTACACTAATTTGAACGTTCCAGATCTGTTTTCATGCACAGAAGGGGACACTAGGATAAGGGCACAGAAATATTATGGAAACTATTGTCAAATGCAAATACCCAAGAAGCATACATTTAAAGGCAATGTGATATCCAAGCGACAACCACTTTTAGATGTTCTGAAAACAGTGGGGAAGAAAACAACTTCTTTGTGACTACAAGTAATACCTCTTATCATAGGTGCATGTGGCAGTTAACTACTGTGCAGCATATCAAGGCTTTCCATATTCTTAACATGAGAAATAATCCAAATTTCAGTAAGATCTATAATGAAAAGACATAGCCATTTGGTGAGGAAACAAGGCACTCTCTTATGTCACATGTGTATATGGAAATATGTTTTCACCTAGTTATTGGTATACATGAATTTATTAACTGTTATTCTTGTTACAACACACTGGCAGCTATATTTAACTTATTTCTCTTAAGAGAGATATTTCTGAAAATTGACTTACTATCTTATTTTGCTAGTTTTATATTTCTGTATCATCTCTGAATGTTTGTTCCACCACTGTGTAAACATCCTGCAAACAAAATTAATTATTCTGCTCAGCAATAATTCAGTGATTGTTGATGACTGCAAATATTTACAGTATTGTTAGTGATTGGATGTCCCTTCTGAGGATCTTTGACTATTTTGCATCTTAAGTGGGGCAAACATGAACTGACTCTCAACAAAATCTTTTTTTGTTTTGTATCACATTACTTTACTAAATGAATACCACCATTCCTCAAATACAGAATAACAGTTTATTATTTCTTCATAAACATAGACAAATACAGACAAGCAGGACTGAGGAATCTCATTCTCACACCAGAAACAGCTGAATTTTTCATTGACTTTCTTGTCAGCTCTAGATTCCAATTTTTGGTATTCCTTGGGGGCTGCACACAGCAGTGGATCTCTTTGCTGCTATTTGCGATGACATCACGGGCAGTCCAACTGCTCTTAGTGCTACAAGTGGCTCAAAAGGAGTACCTCACAAAAGAATACCATCACCGCAGACTATGAAAACAAAACAATTCTAAAAATGAAATAATGATAATTATCTCCATAACAAGAAACACTCTAACTCTCTACGTGTTCATTTATTTGAAGCTACACAACATGGATAAAAAATCAACATATGTAAGGGAGATTTTGTACACTTACATATGCCACCCCTTGTAAATGAAAATGAAGAAGCAGGAAAGGAAGTAAAAAAAGAAAAACAGACAAACATACATAAATGAGAAATACTTTTACAATATTGTGAAACAATAAACCAAATTATGAACACCTTGGACTCCTCTTTTAACTGTTTTCAATTTGTCTTCAATGGTGATAAGTTAATATTTTATTGATTTATTTTACTTTTTTATGCATTACAGGAGTAACAAACTGCTGTAGTTGTGGTGTGAAACATTTGTACCTTTACAATCTAAGTTGATCAGTTGATGTATCACTTAAAATACTTCAGTTGCATAGTACAGCAGTCATGAAAATTATCATAGTAAACTCATTAAACAAATATTAGAACCCAAGGATCTCGGTTTGTATTTGCATGCAAAGACTCGTATATCGCTTTTTTTTTTTGGGTTTTATTATGAGGCTTAGTTTCCATTATAAAATCTTCTACAATCATACCCAAAACCGGATAAAATGTCTTATACAAAAGGCAATAATATGTCATAAATAATCTATGTAATGTGAATGTAATTTCACATAATCCATTCCTGATAAAACTCCTTTAAGTCAGAAATAATATTTAGTGACTCGTAACATGGTTGTAAGTGAAGGAAATGAGGGAAGGTTTAATTTATGCTCAATCATAATGCTATTAGTATTAATACTAGTGTTGACATTCTACATCTCATTCATTATAATTTACACCCTTGACATAACTAAAGCATGCACAACAATACATACCTAATAGAAAATTTAAATTCCTGCAAAAAGAGAGCCCATCTAGTGTGTCTACTGTGTAAAAGTATGCTTTCTGGTAGAAAGATTGTTGCATTATGGTCACTATGTATTATAGTTTCATTGCCCGCCAATAAGTATTTAAATTTCTGAAAGCCTACACTACAGATAATACCCCTTTTTCTGTGATAGTGTAATTCCTTTCATGGTTCATGAGCATTCTACTTATGAAAGCTGTTGGCCTATTCTCTACTGTCTGTTGCACAACATGTTCCTGGAATATGCAGCATCCCAGACCATAGTCAGATGTATCTCCTGATAGGTGGAATGGTAATGTCTGGGTGAAATAGTATAGGTGAAATTGCTAAACTTTATATTGTTAAATTCCTCAGTACAATGTTCATCGCAGCTCCAAGATATGTTTGCTTTCATTAATTTCGATAAGTATGGTGCACACAGTACTGTTAAATATGACTTTAGTTGTCTTCTGTTTGAAGGTTCTGGGCAAATTTTAATAGCATGTAGCCTTTGTGAGACCAGTTTGATTCCTGACGTACTCACCATGTGTCCCAACAATTTCATGTCATTCCTACAAAATTGTGATTTTCATAGTTTAATTGTAATTCTTTGTGATCTTAGTCTACTGAAAAATTGATTTAGCATTTGCAAATGTTCATTCCATCTGGTAGATATAACTACAATGTCATCAACATAAATTAAAATCTTACCTCTTAAATTGTTGCCAATCACTTTGCCTAAGGCTCTTGTAAACACTGACACTGAAGCTTTCAGTCCTAAAAGTAATACCTGAAATTGGTATGATCGTCCTTTAAATAGAAAAGCTGTGGGTTTTCTATAATCTTTACGAAGTTGTATTTGCCAATTTGAAGTAGTAAGATCCATTGTGCTGATGTATCTTGCCCTTATAGAGTTCGTTAACATTTCTTCTGTTATAGGTAGTCTCTCTCTTTCAGGTTCAATTATTTTATTGACACCTCTTGCATATAATACTAGTCTCACAGTTGCATCAGGTTTTCTGAGTACAACTAAGGGGTTATAATAGCAACTATAATAATCCTGTCAGTTTCCTTTTGGACTAACAAATTTCATAGAAACAGGTATTGGATATGGTCTAATATAGAATAGATTGTGTGGCTTAATCTTTAGGGCCTTTCATGATTCCTGGTCTCATTTTCAGAGCATCTATGTGTGTTCTTGATAAAGAAACTGTTTCCACTTTCTCGTTTGTGTTGAAATTTACTGATCTTCTTATGTTGTTAATTATGTCCTCTTGACGTATAGGATGGTTGTAATAGTGTAATTTTCTGTCATCATTGGCTATGTTGGATTCTATTACTAATGTAAGATTCCCCATCAAGTAGTCACTGGATCAAACTGTAATGTGACATTGTTTCTGTCTTGTCCATATGGAAATCATATTGCGCATGTTTGAAAATCTAATGTGAGCTTGTGTTCTGTAAGCCTCTCTCTTCCAAGAACAGTCGGTATATTTAACCCTGTGACCACAAACACTGGGTATTCAAATGTATGTCCACTCAATCCAAATGTAATCAACAGTTCTTCGCAAATTGGTTTGCTTGTAGTTTCTGTTATCTCTGTAATTTTAACTCCGGTTACTGGCAGTCTTGGAAACATATGTATCATATAGCTTTGTTTTAAAAACCCATAGTCTGTTACACACACATTGCTACCAGAAACTAGAAGTATACTTACTGGTGTATGTCCGACTACTCCGTTGAGCTTTGGTCAAAGATGTTGCTTAACACTTTGCGCCCTGAGCCATAGCGCATGAAGCTCTAACACAAGGCCTAGCTGGTTCTAGCATATTTTAATTCACTACAACTCTTAAATGGTTTTTGTTGTAGTAATGACATTACCATTATTGAAAAGCCTGAACTTTCTGAATTTGAATACTTATTTAAACTGCTTGTTTTATATACAGTAACCTCCTTTGGCTTTATTTTAAGATGCAGTTTTGGTCTTTGTATGATAAATTTTGAAACACAGTCGTTTGCACAATGCCACTTTGCATGCACTACACTAGTAGCTTGTGTCTTTGCGCCACTTTTTCTCAGTAAGCTTTCTGCCTCTCAGAGAACACACTACACATTATTTTTGCCTCTCTTTCTTGCCTATTTCTGTCTCAATCTTTTGCAGAAAATGGTTTCCAGTTGATAGTCTGGAGAGTCCCGCTGTACCAGGCTGTTGTTCGAGATGTCTGCTGTCTGCAAGACATGCACACATAGTTGTCATAAACTGTGATGTTTTGATGCACTTTCCAGTTACCTTGTTGTACAATATATTTGAATTTGTTATCACCTTTAGTATTATGTGGAATGACAATTTTCTCCACCACTTCATAGTTCGATGCTCAAAAGCCCCATATGATAGTCATTGGTCTGATAAGTCAACACCCAACTTGTTTTTATTGTAGTCCACCACACAGGCTGGTTTTGACTTGTCTCCGCCTCTCTTATCAATAAACATCACAATCTCAGCAGTGTGCCTTGTACTTATCGTGTGTACATTTCTTTTGTCCTTCCAGCATAATGCCAGGATATTTCCTTTACGCCTAAAAATTAGTTCACCTCACTGAAGTATCGGATCTTTTGTAGCAGAATGTAATCCCTGTCTAGATTTTCTTGTAGTTCCCACTAGAGCTGTTTTTGCAGCTTCCAGTTCTGAAGCAAGGACTGGACTGGTGTAGAATCTGTCTGTAAACAAAGTGTAACCTTTACGAGTGTCTCTGTGTCACACCTCTCACTTGCATAAGCAGAAAAATTCCAGACATTACCTGTCTCTGACACTGTATATGCTTGCTGGAAATTAGCAGACACCGTATCCAGGAGGGGTCTCACCTTGTGCAGTGGGTCATAGCCAGCTTCTTTTTTGTTCTCCAAATGGTTCAAATGGCTCTGAGCACTATGGGACTTAGCTTCTGAGGTCATCAGTCCCCTAGAACTTAGAACTACTTAAACCTAACTAACCTAAGGACATCACACACATCCATGCCTGAAGCAGGATTCGAACCTGCGACCATAGCGGTCGCGTGGTTCCAGACTGTAGCGCCTAGAACCACTCGGCCACCATGGCTGGCCTTTTTTCTTAGCAACTGAATTGTCACTGATGTGAAAGTTTCTCAGAATAGAAAGAAACCTGTTATGGCTCGGGATATTTGGACAGAATTACATGACACAACAGAATTCTTGGACCAGTGCTCTCATATATGCGATCTCACAGTTTCACACATATGGACTACAATTTTCAGAAACTTTCTTATTTCTATGAGAATAACTCCTTTTCACTTCACTTTGATAGTGAGCAGCTAGGGGAAAGGGAATTTGTGCTTTGTAATTTCCTTATGCTTTGCTGTGCATACAGATTAGTTTGCTGCTTTGTAGGATTCACCATACTGTCTGTAAGTAAACGCAAAAAGAAGTCTTAGAGGTGTGCTGTTCTGGTCTAAACTGGTAAGGTTGCACTTTCCAGAGTGTCCTGAGAATGGATAGACATTTGGCACATGATCAGTATTCGTCCAGCCTTCCTCAGAATCAGTACGGCGCGAAGTTCTGTCTTGCATACACCCTTGGTCGCCCGTGCACTTCAGGTGTAGTATCAGCAGGAACAGTGGCAATACATACTTCTGAAGAACTTGGACGTTCACTCTCCTCATATGAATCTACCATAAAAGTAGTATTTGCAAATAAAATCACTTACTACTGTAGTTATGTATTGAAAGTTCTTTCAATTGAAATCTGAATAAAAATATTGCATATTTTTTAAATCTGCATTCCTTACCTGAACACTCAGAATCTTCTTCTTGAATATAGTCTACATCATCGTCAGAATCAAGCAAATCATCATCCTCTGAAAAATCAACATCACTTTCTTCAAACTTGCGCAGTAAGTCATGAGCGATTTCACCATTCGTCAAACCACTCTTCCCCATGACGACGCAACTGAGTGTGTACGTGGCAGAATATTCCTGCTCACAAAGCCTCACAAAGAAAAAGGAGTGGTTCTCTCTTGTCTAGCATGCCCACACCATCTAGTGTCTAATACTTCAATTATAGCCTCTGCCGTGCCTCCCAGACCATTGGGAGCTCTGCGAAAAAGTAAAGGAAGGAAGGGGAAGACCGAGCACACGTGCCTGTAAAATTATGGGCGTTGGATTTTCGGGCTGGTCAGGTGCACCTGTATTTTTACGGATGCCAGCTCCTAAGTGTTAACGGGTTGTATTCTTTCTTCTAAGAGAATGTCTGTTCATGTATTTCCATTGTCATATCTTACTGAGCTAGCAATATTGTTGCTAAATATTGTACCTTGGTGTTCTGTAACATTGTTACTATTTGTGTACCTTTGTCCTGCTCTGTTATCATCTTGACCACTGGATCCTCTGTACACAATACTCACATCATTTTCTCTTGTCCCCCATTGTTCTCTGTTGTAATGCCGATTCATCATGTTGCATTGATGAGCATTGTTGCTGTTGTTATTTGATTGCCTTCTCTCCAATAGTCTCTTAATGGTGTCTATCTATTGTAAATATTCTAATAAATTATTAACATGGTTCAAATCTTTGCCCAAAGGTTTGTCCCTTACTCTCCGTGGGAAGCAACTGATAACTACCTCCAACAAATGTTCCTCTCTTATGGAGTCATTTAAATACTTAACCTTATTAATATGCCAATCAACGAAATTCCTGTATCCTTTTCAAGTCATTACTGTATAGTTATGAACATAACAGTTCAAGGCATAACTTTTTTGTGCCCCCTTGCTCCAGTATTTTGATTTGAAAGTAATTTTAAAATCATGGCAAGTTCTAAAGTTTTCCAATTGTGGCATTCCCCATTGCACAGCATCACCCATCATATGTCTTATGAAAAATCTTATTTGCTTATAATCTGTCCTTGTTTATGGTAACATATTTTTAAACAAAAATAGAACTTGGTGTACCTCTCCTGATAGTATAAATTTCAAAAACTTTTGATTTACTCCTTTATATAATAATGTATCGAAATCACAACCATTACTTACCTTCTTACGCATCATTAACAGGTCTACAACCTCTCTTGTTAATTCTTGTCCCATATTATTGATCTGTAGTACGTGTTTAGTCGTACCTAAGTTCTGGTCATTACTATTAGTTGTTGACAGCCTATTGCCTATGAGAATGGTTATGGAAGATGTGGATTTATCCTCAAAAGGTTCCTTATGTTTACTATTTGTTTTCTTAAGTCTCATTTTTCATTCAGCTCCTATCTTTTGTAATTTTGGTTCTAGTTCATTAGTGGTAGATGATATT
The DNA here is from genome assembly GCF_021461385.2 of Schistocerca piceifrons. NCBI lineage: Eukaryota > Metazoa > Arthropoda > Insecta > Orthoptera > Acrididae > Schistocerca > Schistocerca piceifrons. The sequence goes on along the minus strand of NC_060144.1, from coordinate 188,588,565 downwards.
ACATTAATATTATTATTTGTGTACTTCTGTTGGATGTCTTTAATGTGCAATAAATTTCTCTCTAAAATCTGAGTTCTTTATATTAAACTGTTTTGGTCAGATTTTAGTTGATGTACACATTCCAGTTTGCCCTCTACTTTGTCCTCTACAATACCTAGCCACTTGTCCAGTTCAGCAATGTGACTGAATCCTAAATCTAGTCATTTTTACAATTTGTCCATTCTACCATCAGGTTGAGAAGTGAAGTCATTTAGTTTCTTATCCATTTTATCTAATCTGTTCTTGATTCTTTTAAAATTATTGTCTGTTTCCATAAATCTGTTATTCATTAAAGTGAACTGCTCTAGTACTGATTGCATAAACCCTTCCATGCTCAAATTGTTCTCTATTAAAGCCATGTTACATTATTTGTTTATAGTTATGCGTCTAGAATCCAGAAGTGAATTGTTTATCGGTTGTGTCTACACTTCACCTACTGTTGAGACAAAAATTGTGGTTGAATTGTAGTTATTGTATTGTATTGTATTGTATTTATTGGTCCAGTAAATCTTACATGTACAGTACAGCACATCAGATATTGGACAGGTCAAAGTATATCTTATAATTAAAACACTTTAGAAACTAGAAAATTATGTTCACAAAATTTTACAGCACTTCATATACTGGGCAAGTCAATGTGTGAGTTATAATTAAACCACATTAGAAACTTGAAGTTTACAACTGAATACATGTATAAGCCAATATTAACGATTAAAGTATTTGCATGATCCTCACTTAAGCTCTAAGGATTTTTGAGGAACTCTTCTACACTATGAACTGACATGTACACTAGAGAATTACATTCACAGAATTTTACTTCATATACTGGGCAAGTCGCTATACAACTTATACTTGAACCCCATTATAAACTTGAGAATTACATCTGAATGTATTTATAGGCCAATATTAATGGTTACAGTATTTGCATAATCATCACTTAGACTCTCGAGGATTTTGGAGGAACTCTTCCACACTATAAAAGCAATGTGTCAACAGATATTCTTTTAATGCTGCTTTAAAATTTTTTACATCTGTCATTACTTTAATTTCTCTTGGCAATTTATTGTAGATAATTTTTCCATGGTGTAATGTTCCTTTTTGGCACAAACTGGTTTTTGTATGGAGTACATGAAAGTCAGTTTTCTGTCTTGTATTATGATGATGGACATTTTCATTTTTGGGGAGGATACTAGGATTTGTTATTGTATATTTCTTTATAAACATTGCACTTTCAAATAGGAAAATACATGGAAGGGGAAGAATCCCCATCCTTTTAAATAATGGTCTACATGGTTTGTTCCTTTTTATTCCAGCCATGATTCTCACTATTCTCTTTTGCATCCTGAAGAGTTTTAGGCAGGATGGCGAGTTACCCCAAAAGTGATCCCATATTTTAGGACAGAATGTATATTAGAATAGTAAACTGTCATTAGACAGTCCTTATGACAGCAGTTTTCTAGCACTCTCATTAAATAACACATGGTACTTAGCTTCTTTAATATGTTGTCAATGTGAGTTTCCCATCTAAGATTATCCTGTAGCCAGACCCCCAGAAATTTTGTATTAGGCACACTTGCAATATCCGTGTCTGACATCTGAATTCTTATATCCTCTTCAATGTTTCTCTTGATATTATGAAAATTTAATGCTACTGTTTTGCTTTTATTTATTATTAGTTTGTTTTGGTTGAACCAGTTTACAACATTTGTTAATGCTTCAGACAGTCTTGTCTGTAGTATCTCTGCAGTCTTCCTGCTGACTAATATGCTTGTGTCATCTGCAAACTGGATAGTGCTATGGTACTGGTTGGCTGATGTTAGGTCATTTATATATAGCAAAAATAGGATAGGGCCCAGTACCGAGCCCTGCGGTACTCCATATTTTACTGCTTTATAATCAGAATAGTGTCTTGTTGATTTATTTTCTTTGTGAAAATGTATTTCTACTACTTGCTTGCGGTCAGTAAGATATGATCTAAGCCAGCTGTTAGGCATACCTCTGATACCAATTCTTTCAAGCTTCTGCAGCAATAGAGTGTGGTCTATGATGTCAAAAGCCTTAGACAGATCAAGGCATATGCCAGTTACTTTTTGTCCACTATCAATTTTTTCGAGTACTTCACCCAGAAATTCATATATTGCTGTTTCTGTTGATCGGCCTTTCCGGAAGCCATGTTGGGTTGTGGATAATATTTTGCACTTTTCTAGAAAATCTAGCAACCTCTTATGAAAAATTTTTTCTAGTATTTTAGAAAATGTAGATAGCAAGGCAATAGGTCTATAATTGGCTATGTCTTCTTTCTTACCCTTTTTGAACAGTGGTTTTAGTTTCACTGTCTTTAAGCAGGAAGGAAAGACTCCATTTGTTAATGAACTGTTGAAAATGTGGGCTAATGGTATTGCAATGAGGTCCCCCACATTTTTAATGACATAATCTGGAATCTCATCCACACCTGTTGAAAATTTTGTTTTTAACTCTCTTATTGATAGTATAATTTCCTTTGGGTTGGTTGGAGTAAGAAATAGGGAGTTGCAGTTTCTATTTTGAATGGATGGTGTTGTAGCAGGATTTTTATTTGAAGATTTTATGTCAGATAGTAATTTTTCACTAATATTTGCAAAGTATGTATTAAAAGCATTGGCTACTTCTTCTGGATTTGTAATTTTTTTGCCATCTTGGATTACCTGGAGATTTACATTTTGGGAGGTCTCGTTTCCTACTTGTTCTCTGACTATCTTCCACATGGCTTTCATTTTGTTCCTGGCCATTTTCATATGGTGATCATTTGTTGTTTTTTTAGATTCTTTTATGACTTTGTGAAGCACTCTCTTATAATTCTTGAAATGCGCCAGAAATTCTTCCGTAACATTTTGTGTTTTTGAGATTTCATAAAGTCTCCTCTTTTCAGCACATGATATTTTAATGCCTTTCGTCAGCCATGTAACATTTCTTTTTTTAGTTTTTAATGTTTGGTTTTTAACTGGAAAAGAAATATTGAAATAATGGGGGAATATTTCCATGAACATGTCAAACTTTTTACATGTGTCCTCATAGTTGTCTATATCATTCCATGTTTCTTTTTTCAGTAAGTGCCTTAAGTGTTCTAGGTTGTGCTTGTTAAAATTTCTACCTTTTCTTGTCATTTGTTGTTCAGTATTTCCTGCAGTGTCTACTGGGAATTCGATAAACTGTGCATAATGATCACTGAAACCTGTATTCATATTTCCAGATTTGTATAAATATTTATCTGTATTTATTAGTATCTGATCTATAGCACTGCTTGACGATTTGGTGACTCTGGTGGGGGATTTGAAGGTTGTATGTATGCTGTAGGTTTTTAATAAGGCCTCAAGGTTTAATCTGTCTTTTGAGTTCTTGTTGAAATCTATATTAAAATCACCACATATGATGGTTGTTTTACTAACTATTTTTATACTGTTAAGTGCCTTCTCAAGATTTTCAATGAAAGTAGTTACGTTTCCATCTGGGCTTCTATATATGCAAATAACAATTATATTTAAATTTGTCAGTTCTGTAGCAGAAATTTCGAAGTTTTGCTCTTCCCCTAGCTGGTTAGTGAACTTTAAATTTTCGTGTTTGACGTCCTCTCTAACATATATGCATGTTCCTCCATGCATGGAGGTTTTCCTACAAAAAAAAGATGAAAGGGTAAAGCCCTCTATCCTTGTGTGATGTAACATATTTTCGGATAACCAGTGCTCACTAACACATATAACAGACACTTCTTTTAGTTCATCTGCTAACAATATTTCTATCTCACTAACTTTATTTGATAAGGATTGTACATTTTGGTGCAGGAGCATAAATTTCGACGATGACTTATTTACTAGGTTGTTTTGGCCTACCTTATGTTCGACAGCTGCACATGACATATCATTTTTAACACTTTTACAATTGAAGTTTTCTTTCCAGAGCGATGTTTTAGAAGATGAAATCAACATTTCTCTGGAATCACTTGCCATAAAAAACGTTGTGGTTCTTTCCTGTTTCATGTTGGGCGAGTTGACTTGTAGTGTGGTGGCGTTTCTGCTGTAATTTTTGGAGTTGTAATTTGAGGAACCGCAACCAGGCTAGATGGGGATCTTCTTCTTGCCGCTTCAACACTTCCTGAAGTCATTGGAGTGATATTCTCTTTATTTGAAATTGGTGATTCCGTTGCTGCTGCTGCTGCAATTGGAGGCTGCACTAAGCCTGGCTGATTTCGGTTTAATTGTTCCATGATTGCATCGCACAGTGCTACTTTCCCTTTCGTGTTTCTGTGCAATCCATGGGTAGTGAAATTCTCTCTTTTTTGACTGTCTGCATTAATATATGTCACATTGCTGAAGAGCTTACATATTTTCTCGAACTTTCGGTTGGTTGCTTCGATTTCTGCATTCACACACGATGTTTTGATGAGATCATGTCTCATAGGGATGCTTATTACGAAAACTTTCATGTCCATAACTTTTGCCAATGTTTCCCTTAAAGATCGCAAAGCGAATTTTGCCTCGTTCTTGTAGACATCGTTTGCGCCAGCTAAAATAATGCAAGAGTTACAACTTCCATGGTTACTGTGTGTGTCAATATGCTGAGTAACTTCTCGCAGTGGAGCACCTGGCTTCACAAATCCAATAACACTTTCATTTATTAGTTTTTCGTTCATGATCTTTGCCAGTCCTTTTCCATGACTATCAGAAAATAAATAAATAATGCCAGCATCTTGTTTTTTACGTTGACTGTTTTCGTTTGTTGTTTTCGGTTCCGAAACTTTCGTTTGTATATCTGCTTCACTTTGTCTGTTCGTTTTTTCTGATAGCACACTGAATCTGTTTTTGCACAAGATATTAGAATCAGTCAATAACTTTCTTTGAGAATTTGACAGTTTACTTTTCACTCCCGGTATGTTTGGAAGTTCGCGATTTCGAGGAAAGTTTGATCTGTTTTCATGCTTCTCCGCTACCATGCTATAGTTGTTTGTTTGCACACGTTTTTGTTTACTTTCAGTTCCTTGCAACAGTTTTTCTTCAGATGGCTGTATTCCATGATTTACTACACTCGATTTTTGCACACTGTTTTTTTGTATTAAAGTTACACTGCTTCTTTGAGATTTATCTTCCTGGATAGAGTTTTCTTCGGTCACTGATTCCCATTTTCCTGTGGAGGCCGTGTCTTCTTGCTTCCCGTATTTTCCCGATTGAAGTTCTTTTATATCCTGTTTTAGAGTACCGATTATGAATTGTAGACTTTTTATACGTTCATTTAGCTTTGATATCTCGTCCTTACAACTCATACACGATTTCTTTTTTCCATCGAATTTTACTTTCCCGTTTTGAAATTTCTATATTGTATTTTACACAAACGCCTTTCCAGGAAAAAAAATAAAAATTACTGCAATAAAATCACTGCACTTCACACTATAAATGAAAATTCACCCACTGAGTATAAGTAATGTCAGATGAATTTGTATCTAGTTGATTGTGTCAGCTGCTGCTGCTGCCATCACATAGTGCGGACATTATCAGTCACTGATACTGTCGCATAGTGTCGATGTCGTCATCGGCTGCTGCTGTCATTGTGTAGTATGGATGTGGTCATTGGCTGCTAAACTCATTAGTTTATGACAATAAATTGCTCTTGTAACATCCAAAATATTAGGTAGTCTCGAGATATTTATATCTGAACACAGTTGATTGTGAACCAGCTATATAATTCTCATTTCATTTGTATGAATGTTTGATGTTTATTTGCTTAGCATCTCATTATTTAACATGTAACTAAGATGTATTTCTTCATTATTCTCTTGATAAGCCTTTTTACAATTTTAAAACTGGTCAGCATACTTTTTAACAATGGCAGTATTACTTTTGTGATGTTTGAATCACAGTGCAACAAATTTACGTTTTAAAGTTGTGCACCTTAGTGTAATATAGTTCCACTGCACTACTCATAATTATAAAGCATGATTTTTTCCTTTCTATAATTCATATTTGTTCTTGATATTGTCTGTTGTCTTATTAGCACTGGTTGAAGAACTTCAAACTTATGATTGAATTTTCTGACTGCATCGTACTTGCACTTTTAAAATGACCATAATTTCGATACCATCTATTTTTTGACAGTTTTTGTGGCATGGACTTAGTTCCTTGTGCCAGTATTCTTCACTAAGTGGTTAGCATGTGAAAGGGCCTTCGACTATCTTCCGTCTTCAGTGGAGTGAACATCTACTAGCTCTTGACAGAATACTTTTTTATTTTACATCACACTACTCTACTAAAGGAGTAGCACCATTCCTCAAATACAGAATAACAATTTATTATTTCTTCGTAAACATAGACGAATACATACGAGCAGGACTGACTGACCTTATTCTCACACCAGAAACAAATGAATTTTTCATTGACATTCTTGTCAGCTCTGCATTCGGGTCTTCAAAATTCCTTGGGAGCTGCACATGGCCTGAGGTTTCTTTGCTGCTGTTTGCGATGACATCACGGGCAGCCTGACTGCTCTCGGCACTGCATGTATCTTAAAAGGAATATCTCAGAAAAGAATACAACAACTGCAGACTATGAAAATGAAACAATTCTAAAAACAAAATAGAGATAGTTATCTTGTTAACAAGAAACCCAACTTGTGCTTGTTCATTTATTTGAAGCTACACAACATGGATATAAAATCAACATATGTAATGGAGACTTTTTCCTCTTACACTCTTCAGCATGAATAATGTGAACGTTCAAACATTTGCATCAAAGCTGTTTTAAGACTGGGCATATATTACCATACAGAGTGTATTCCGTAAATAATGCGACCAATTTTTTTCTGATGCAACAGTACACGACAGCATGTTGTAACCGGCTGGGCTAAGTGGAGTGGGGTGTTAGCTTCAAAATGCTCTTTGTCTCATTCGGCTACGAGCTGCCGGAGAGTCAGGACATGCATTTCCGTCAACCTTGTTTTGAGTTTACGTAACACGATACAATGGATCATTCTGTAGAGCAATGGTACACTATAAAATTTAGCGTTAAACTTGGGAAGTCCACCACCGAAACATTTCCATTACTACAGCATGTCTTTGGGACTGATTGCTTGTCCAAATCACAAGTTTTCTGATGGCACAAGTCGTTCATGGAGGGCCGAGACATCACCAACGAACCTCGCAGTGGCCGGCCGTCAACCGCATGAATCGATGAAAATGTGTGCGCAATTGTTTGAACTCTGACAGACGGTTGAGCCTTCAATTGATAGCACAAACTCTAAACATGTCAGAAACAACCATTTTCTGCTTTGTGGCTGAAGATTTGAACATGAGAAAGGTGTGTGCCAAACTTGTCCCAAAAGTGTTGACCGACGAACACAAGCACATGCGAGTGCTTCGGTGCCGAGAAATGTTGGAAATGTGTGAGAATGATCCTCATTTTTTAAACTCTGTTATCACTGGTGATGAGTCGTGGATTTTTGAGTACGACTCTGAGACAAAAAGGCAGAGTTCAGAGTGGCTCACCCCATCGTCGCCCCATCCCAAGAAGGCACACATGAGCAAATCCAGGATCAAAACCATGCTCATTGTCTTCTTTGATGCCAGAGGCATTGTCTACCACAAATTCGTACCTACCAGGACTACAGTGAACTCTACTTGGAAGTGTTCAGAAGACTGAAAAGGAGGGTCTCGTGCTGTGAAGCGACATGAAGGACATGTGAAAAGTTCACCATGAAAATGCACCGAGTCTCAGTGCCTTCATTGTCAATGACTTCTTGGCCAGGACCAAGACCCCATTGGTTCCCAGCCTCCCTACAGTCCTGACCTGGCTGCCGATGACTTGTTTTTGTTTCCTCGGTTAAAAGGAGTCATGAAAGGAAAACATTGGGACACGATTGAAAGCATCCAGGCGCATGTTACATTAGCTCTAAAGGACATTTCAGAAAAGGCATTCCAGGATGCCTTCCAGACATGGAAACACTGCCTCCAGAAATGTATCGACGCAAGAGGGTGCTATTTTGAAAATTTTTGATTATTTGTATGAATGTATTTAATAAATGATTTTTTATGAATTTGGTTGCATTACTTATGGAATGCACTTTGTAAGTATAAAATGTGACAAGAATTGTTGTTCATCTGAAGCATGAGTTTAGAGATTGTAGAGCCTATAGACTAATTATTACACAGTAATAAAAGTAATAAATGCAAGCAGATGTGACCCTTAGTTAAAACTCTATGGCAGCACTGCTCCAAAAGATATATTAAAATATATTTTTCAATATTATATTACTGAATTTAAATTATAAGGATGCATTTTGAAAATATTCCACTCAGATTGAAACAATGACAGTCAAAATTTTTAGAACTGTGGATATAAAATGATGTTTTTCAGACAGGTAATATATGTTTGGCTACACCTTGAAATGCCTTTTAACTCCATCTAGCAGAGGTTTGGGGCATGGCTTTTACACAATAAAGCTCTTTCTTGGCTACCAGAAGACTCTAAAAGTGGAGTAGAAGGGAGTTGTACCACGAATATTTTGATAGAGTTAGAAATATATCATGATAGTGGCATTGGCTGTTCTGTCCACTGTAGTACAGATATTCTAACATTCTGATGACTTAAAGTCTGAGTGTGGATCTGAGTTACATCAACTTATTCCCCCAAACCACCTTACACTTCTTTACTTGGAATTTGCAGTCACTCTTCTTTACTGAATAGCTGGCCGCTGGAAACCCTCTTGACTTCTTCTCCATCGAATAACGCTAGGTACAGGAATTTTTAGACTCTTTCTACTTATGAAATAAGAAGACATACAAACTTTACTTTTCATCAACTAACGATGTATTTGACCTCCATACACAATACAAATTTCTCTTCCCACACAAATATATAACATCCTGCAAGTCTCTCGTACAGTGAGACGCTAGAAACAAATTGAGTTACAGTTGAAATAAAGTTGGCTTGGATACCATGACCTTTCTTAACATGAATCATAAAATGAGTCTTGCTTCTAACAAGGTTGCATCAAGAGTCTACAAGAGTACTTTTTCAACTGTTCTTGTTTTAATAACAATAGTCAATGACACAATAAGCTCAGAGCTTCATATAAACTCCATGGTTCTTCCTTACACACTCACTAAAACATCTATGGATTGTCCGACAGGTACTTGTCAGTGCTGTCTGACCACCGCATCTACTTTCTTCCTGCAACTGATTTTAAACCTGCACACACAAACATGTGACGCGCAGTAGGTAGGGTTCTACCATCCCACACTCATATCCAGAATATCATGTGTTCAAGACGGTAGAAGGCTGAGCGGTTCTAGAATTTACACAGAAATTCTTGAATTACTACAATATACTTAGTTTGTAAATGTGTCACTGGAGTGCACTAGAATACAGTAGCACAAGTGTCACCATGCAACTAGAGTTTCACAAATGATTAGATGAAATAAGGGCATGAAACATATTTCGATAGATTCAGTTGCTAATAAGTTCCTTGCTGGATAAAGTGCACTATTTCCAACTTCCCTTTTTTTTATTAGAGGTGCATTTGACAGTGAAAAACGACCATTTTGTGACAAGATTGAAGGAGAAAAAAAAAAGAAAAAAAAAAAAATCTGTGGGAGTATCAGGCATGCGTGAATTTTACCATGCTGGTAAGAGATGTGCAGCTTTCTCTTGTGTTGAAATCAAAGCTGCCTCTGAATATGAGTAATATCCTTTGTTATGCTAAATCTATCATGGGAAGGGATGTTCATTAGAAATACATTGATCTTACACTTTCCTAATTAATAGCTGCTTCATAAAAGGAGTTTTAAGTCACGAAGAATTGAATCTTCTCCAGATACATGTGTAAAACTGCACAGTGCAGGGATTATAAACTGACAAATGTAACAAGTTGCAGATCATAGAAACACAAATTAGTAGTAGATATCTGCAGGTGAGGACCCACAGATACCAAATATTTAAGGGAAGTCATTTTTCTACAACACCACAAGCTGGTTATAAACAAATCTTTATTTGCTGTGAGTTTCGATCTGTGTGACGTTCATAAAGCAACATATAAATTGCTATTGTAGCTTGTATGGCATCATCATTGTTATGTTGTCAATAATTAAAATAAAATTATAAGAAACCATTATGTGCCACTGTTGCAAAAAGGATAAAATGCATATAAACACTCATTTAATATTAATATTATGCCAATTTTCATATTTACCACAGTTTGGTGGAGTGCATTCTGCATACCAACTAACTGTTCAGGTCATCAGGAAACATCAGTAGTGAGTGAGAGTAAAACTATACGTATAAAGTTCTTTTTATTTCCTTTATATCAATAAAAGTTATCAATGTTTGGAAATACATCTTAATTGTATAGATAATAAAATCTATGTGGGATGTGGAAATGAGTAACCTTTTATAGCCAATGGCTCCCTCTGGCAGAAGGGTTGAAGAGAAGGGAAGAGGGATGAAGGAAAAAGACTGGTGAAAATTACGAAGTTAAGATAATTCGGGGAAAACAGCCCAGAACCATGGGAGAGGGGAGACTAATCAGAAGGGATTAGAAAGAAAGACTGATTGTTGGTACCTGCTCCATATGAAATTTGAAAATCTGAGAGCTTAAAAATGGAAGATGGGTAGAAAGTAAGACAGAGATTACTGAAAAAAAAATCATGCAAGAGTCAGTAAGAGTGGAAAGCTAATAGTAGGGGGGGGAGAGATAGGACGGAAAATAAAAGATGTGGGAAAATAAAAGGAGAGCAAAGAAGAGGGAACAGTTACTGAAAAGGACTGCTGAGACCACAGAAATTAATGTAAATTTAGGCTGGGGGGAGGGGGAGGGGTTGTGGCGAATGGTGAAAGGGGCACCAAAGTCACAACTATCATGTTTTAGAGCATGCTCTGCAACAATATATTGTGAGTTGCAGAGCATGCTCTACTGCATGACAGTCATGACCTCTGTGCCTGTTTCACCAAACATTCCATCTGGTTTCTCCAGCCTAACAACAGTTTCTCAGAAATCCACAGGTGGGAACTGGTGTTACAACATGTGCTTGTTTTCGTCACCCACCTGGTGTACATTTATGTTAATTTCTATGGTCTCAGCATTTCTTTTCAGCGACTATTCCTTTTCTTTACTTCCATTTTATTTTCCAACCTGTCTGTTCCCCCCCCCCCCTCCCCCCCTTCATTACCATGTGTAATTCACTTAGTTTCTGCTCCTGTTGACTTCTCCTGCATGATGTATTTTGATCAATCAGGATTCTGTGTGACTTTTCCATTAACTCTCTGCATTTCCTAAACTTCAGCAGTCTTTTGCTTCATCCTTCTTCCTTTCTCTTCAATCCTTCCGCCAGGAGAAGTCACCGACTCTGAAAAGTTTTGCATTTTCACGTCCTTTATATTTGTTTTTTCCTGTCTTCACAATATTTCCTTTGGATTTTATCATAGTAACACTAACAAACTTTTAATTGAGACTGGCTTTGGCTGTACTTTGGCCGTCTTCAGAAACCATAAGCTTCAAGCTTTTAGGCTTACCATTTTTGGAGAGTGTGAATAGGTGAAACTAATTGTGATTGAAAACGTTTTAACTGTGATTGTGTCTGAAAGAAGTAAAAAGAATTGGACAATAAGCAGAAATATCAGTCAGCTTTATTTGTGGACAGAATATCATTTTTTCCTACAACATCAGAATTGAAATTATGAGAAACCATAGAAAATTCTTACAAATCAGGGTTATAACCGACTGAATTTCAACAGTATGTTAGTGGACAGTGCTACTGGAATATATAAATAATGGAAGGAATAAAGTGACAGCTCAATGAATAGTTGAGGTGGAGGAGGAGGAAATTAGTGTTTGTCATCCCGTTGACAACAAGGCCATTAGAGACAGAGCACAAGCTCGGATTAGGGAAGAATGGGGAAGAAAATTGGCCATGTCTCTTCAAAGGAACCATCCCAGCATTTGCCTGAAGTGATTTAGGGAAATTGCGGGAAACCTAAACAGGATAGCCAGATGCGGTTTCAACCATCGTCCTCTCGAATGTGAGTCCAGTATGCTAACCTTGCTCAGTAATAGTCGAGATGCTGAGCTGTTGATAGGCTGAGAATGTCGCTAGCTTTTGGATGAATGCTTCTTCAGAGATATAGTCCATGCATACCCACACATACAGCTGTGTGGCCACTTCGTCCCTGCAGACTACATTGTGCCAGCTCTACAGCTCAACTGGACAGTGCTAGCACATTGTAGTCATTCAGGACATTGTAGCTGTACATGTGTACCGCTGTGTGTACACTGTAACTCTGAAGAAAGATTTGTGTGAAAACTAGCAATATTCTCAAATTTGTTTATGTGCCTATTGAAGACTCAGTGGCTTAACTATTTGGTGGACTGCTACCTTTACTCCTTGCATTATTAATGAAATTGAGTGATGTTGACACACGACAGACAAAATATGTGATAAAATTCTTGCTAATAACGTCACTCGTTCTTCTTCTTCTTCTTCTTCTTATTATTATTATTATTATTGTCTCCCATCCCTGTTGTCTTTAGTACTACCCTTTTCATATCTTATTGCAGTTGGAATTTTCATTTGTGGTATCAAATACCTATGGTTTCAAGATAAGTGTATAGTGCAAAAGTCCAGTTTGAAGAAAGTGACGTTATTGTGCACACGTTTCCACTGATAGCAATTTACCCACTACGCACTTCCTAGCATAGACAGTTTTGAAGAAATATTGTCATCTGATATTTTGGAGTGGCCTTATTTGCGTCAGATCCAACACACCATTCTTAATTTTCACCATTGGCATTGTCTTCCTGTGTGGCCCTAAGTTGTTTTTGTGTAGACTCTTTTAAAACTCACATTTCCACTATAACAAAAATATGGAAATGATAGATTGCTACTACCACATACAGTAGAGGAGGCAGTGAGTTGCAGACAGGCACAGTGAGAAAGAATACTAGAAATATTTCAGTTTTCAGACAAAATCCTTCTTTATAAGTAGAAAACGCATTCACACAATAACAACTAACACACACACACACACACACACACACACACACACACACACACACACACACACACACTGCAGACAGGCACAGTGAGAAAGAATACTAGAAATATTTCAGTTTTCAGACAAAATCCTTCTTTATAAGTAGAAAATGCATTCACACAATAACAACTAACACACACACACACACACACACACACACACACACACCACACATATGACCACTGACTCCGGAATTAAAGCCCGACCCGTGACTGCATCTCTATTCCTCGGCCTCAGCAGCCAAAGATGTGTGTGTGTGTGTGTGTGTGTGTGTGTGTGTGTGTGTGTGTGTTTTGTCTAATTCCAATGAGGGCCTTTTTGTGTGAAAGCTTGCTCATTTGACAGTCCTTTTATTATTTCTATCTGCGACGACTCAGCATCACCACTATATGGTGAGAAGTAATCTACACTTTTCATAATATTGCCTCTATACTTTTATTATACTTGATTTTTTTTATGTTGAATTTTGAGATTCTGGAAGAGTCCTTAACCTCTTAACCTACTGTGTGTGCATGTTGTTCTGTGGCTGTTCACAAGAAAACATTTCTTATATCTTTATTTCATTGCAGTTTTAATTTTAGCTGTTCTCCCATGTGCATATGACGTTTTTGTATTAAGTGTTCAATTACTACTTTTTTAAGGGAATCAAAAATTGGTACGAATTTCTCTTAACAGAAGGCTCTAGTACTTGAGAGCAGACCATGTTGAAAGACAGTTTTTAGAACATAGTCAGTCAGATGCAAATTTCTGTTACAACAGGAGCGGCACCGCAGCAAGCAGTTGTTAGCCCAACAAGAAATACTGTTTCCAAAGCTATTCTGGAGCTTACGTTCTGCACTGCATCCACTCATCAGCTTTCGACAAACGGGAGAAGAAAGTAAAGCTTATGCTCGACATCGTAAACATAGCTCCAATATGATGGAACGAGCGCAAGATTCCTCAGAAAGTGAAGAGGAAGCTGTTCCATGAAATTGTTAATTCAGCATGTTGAGATGTCTACAGACTGTGGAATTGACAGAGATTCTATATGACTGCAACTGATGACAGCAGGTTAAGAGATATTTGTACTGAGGAGGGAGAAATATAAACATTTTCTCTTTTTATCCTGTTTATTCAGCTGCCTGTTATGGATTGTGCTGACAGCTGCATAAACAGTACATATTTTATTTATATTTTCATTTCATCTCTGTGAGATGAGTGTGTAAGTGTTGTAGACTGCTGACTTGTCAATTGTGTATTGTGTGTGTCATTGAATGCTGTGATAAGTGAAGCAGTTCTCCAAGAGGTGTGTCATGTTAATTTGTGAAATAATCGTGCTTGTACGAAAATTTACTATAAAATATTGTATACCTGATAACTTCTGGAAAGTTTCAGGCTGACAAGTGTCCCCTTGCTTTTTTCCCCTAATCAGTGCACAGATGGTGGGGCTACTGAATGCTATAGTTTCAAGTATTTGATAGTTTCAAGTATTGCAGTTAACACTGACAAGCCATTCTAAGTATTTTCACTGTGATACAGTAACAAATGCAAGCATTTACCCAGTGTGTTTGAACCGCAAACCACCTTAAAAGTCATCCAAGTTTCTATTACAGTACAGAGTCACTGGTCACGTTTATTTTTTGATTAAATGGTGGTACATCTATGAATTTTATGTAAGATGTTAAAAAAAAAAAAAACGTGTTTGAGAAAGGCCAATAGAAATGACAAAACATCTCCTTGCAAAAAGAACAATAGAAGATACTTTTACAAGACACTTATTGACATTTGAAATTGCCAGAGAAAACCAGAAAAAACTGACTTTTTTCATCCATTTGCAGATTTATGGAATAGTTCATTCCAGTGTACACAGTAACATTCCCACTTCTTAAATGCTCATATACTTATTAGTTGGGAATTCAGGTTGTACTAATGAAGAAGAAAAATCTGCAATGATCACAGTATTTGATAGTTAATTTAGTACAAAATGAACTAATTATTGTGAATTTTTAACTGCTGTTTGCAGATCGTAAGGAAGAGAGTGTAACACTTTCTACTACCTCAAATTCTGAATTATATCCACCATGCGTCTATGATGTATTTGAATGACTGTTGATATAGGGTTACAGATATATTAATGGTTAGTATTTGATTATTTCAGCTTGATATGACATCAAATTCACTGTTTGGTACCTGAATCTTTTAATGAAACAAATAAAGACCTTGGTGATTTCTGTGTTGTAGTGGAAACCAGATATGTACTGTGTATATATTTATACAGTACTCCAATGAAAGTTTTTCTGTTTTAACAAATTATAGTAAAAAACGAATATATTTAATCGATCCACATACATGTAGAATTATGAAATACGTGTTTTCAACAACATTCCATACTTAATTTGTCCTTTTCTTGTTTTATCATGTGACTGAACTGCTAATCATGTTCCTTCCATTAACAGTGTTCCAAAATGTGCTGAACTTACATTGCTTAGAAGTAAAATACTGAAGATACTCCCAATATCATTTCCATTTGTGTTAAGCTATTCTTCTGTCATTTAACCTCTGTGCATAACTGAATGTGGTTGGAACATATGGGATTGTATTGTTTTTTCTGCAGAAAGGATAGAGGAAAATGGAAACAGTTTTTAAAATTTGCTCAAAATGTGTGTCATCACATGTTAATTCTGCGGAATCCTTAAATATTCTGGTGGAATAGGGGACCAGAAAGTATATAGTAAATACAAGAACAGATCTAAGGTAGTTGAATATAAAAGTCATCTGTCCACTCCTTGTCTGTAACTGAAATGGTTATGTTCAAAGAAAACTATGTGCAAGTGTCTATATTTTTGTCTTTGAGAAAATCCATCCAGCATCTGTGCCTGTAGATCAAAGGTTTCACTCCTCCATGCAGCCTTTTTATGTCTCCTGATCCTTGATAAGCTTTCTAGGCCTAATTAACATGCTAATCTATCCCTAATTGTATGAGAGTACGCTGCATTTGCCTGAAAAGTTTATAAGTGTGTAATTGCATTTCATCATATTTACACAATGTGTATTTGAGGCATAGGTAACCAAACTATTGTTATCCATATAGATGGGACTAAAAACTTCCAGTTGGAAACCTCTACCATAGTGGTCCAGAAATGTTAAAAGTCTACATTCCCCAAGTAGATTATTGATTCTGGGCCCAGTCTCACATCATATTTATATTGTCAGTCCAGCACAATCCTCAGCAAGTTAGAGGTTCAAAGCACAATTTTAATTGCTTGGCTGATTGATAAGGAAGATGCACCACGTTACCTTCTGTGAGGTCTCTTTTATCTCATTGCTAAATGAGAAAGTTAATATTTCTTCAGTTATATCTGCAGAGTTACAGTTTGGTAGAGCTGTGCATTTTATTTGAATGTAATAGGTCTTCCAACATCCCAACAAAATTTTCACTTAAACATATAATCAGGTGTAATTATTGTTTGGTGAAAGAACTACACTCAGTGTTAGTAAGTTTATAATGTGCAGCAACTTGGGCTAAGCTGTTTATTGTTGTGTATTTGCCTTTCTTTGCTGACAAAACTACTTTACACTCATTCAAATGTTTAAGCTCTATTACAAAATATATTGTGACAAAAATGTGCGAACCTGATTTATTTGTTTAAAAATATTAGTGAAACTGGCTATATTTTATTATGTTTCACAGTTTGATGTATTACTACTGCCCTGTCTCCCCACCCTCCCACCCCCCTCCCCCACCCCCCTCCCACTTTCTCCATCCCTTCCAACAGAGTCAAATTGATTTCTGCCATTACCTGCATTTCTGTTACCCAAATTATTTTTACTTGCTTAAAGCTCCACAGTTTCACTTGGAGGGTAATTTAATGTTTGAGTGTGCAGGAAACAACATGCTGCGAACCAGATGCAGATAATAAAAGTGTCATTTATATGCATAGTTGTATGCAAGAATGAAGACAGGAGAGAAGACTACAATTTACGATAGTTCCTGGATAATGAATCACATCACATATACTGATTTTATAGCAAATTATTTGATTGCTTGGTACATTAAGAGTTTTATGTTGAACATTATGGATCATCTTATCCAAATGCAGTCATATTTCTCTTTTTTGTGGTTGTTTGGACATGTTTCTCAGGTCCTGTGGCCTCATCTGCATGTTTCATTATCTGTCTTGTAAATAATTATGATTTTCAATTTTATAACATTTTCTGCTGTAGAATTTGCATTTTTTCCATTTCTCTGCTTTTTGTTGTGTTATATGGTAGTCCAAATGTTTTCCAGATTTTATACTTAAACAGTTCCATCTGCACCACACCATTTGCAAGCTTGAAGCTTCATAATGAAATGTGTTCCAACATGTGACACGGGAAGTGTTGCCCTATCATTTCATGATTCCTAAAAGTGAATAATAGTAGTACTGTACTATGAAAAGCTCAGGATGGAATAACAACAGTATGAATCGGATATATTGTTAATACCACACAGAGGAGGTGTTGAGTTACAGAAAGACACAAAGAGAAAGAATACAAGAAATATTTAAGCCTTTAGACAGAGTCCTTCCTCAGAAGTGGAACTCTCACACATTCATACAACAACAACATTACACACGCACATGGCTACTGTCTCTGGGTGCTAAGACACAATCTAGCCTTAGAGCCTGGAGACAGTGGCTAGGTGCTTTATCAGTAGATTTGTTTTTGAAGGGGGTCTACCTTGAACAAAACACCATTTTGTCTTCATCAGTAAACACTTCCAGGCTAAGTTGCCGTGGTCGATCTGTAGAACTTCTTCTCCCTGACGTTTCGTTCTCAACTACGGAGAACATCTTCCAAGGTGAGTCGATGACTGGCTGCTGGGAGCTGGGGCCGCCGCTTATATGGAGATCGTAGAGGGTGCCACCGCACGTCACGTGGCGTCGATATGTAGCTATCTCTGGCTATCGTCTGTTCTCTCGATTGCAGGCAATAGATTGTCACGTGATTGATGCAACGTCGACCGCCATATCTTGTCCAATTTTAATCCTTCTTCTTTACGATTAAAATTGTATTGATGTTTGTGGATTTCAATTGCCTCTCTATACATATGTGTATAATAATGTGACATCCTCGCTAGCACGCTGGTCTCACCAAATTTTATATCGTGATCTCCATCCTTAAAAACACGTCTTTTCTTTTATTTCCAGTACATGGTTCGCTAAAGTTACAGCATCAGCAGTGAGATGTTATTCTCTTACTTGTTACTACATGCTGTGGTTTTTGGGGTTTTTATGTTTTTTGTAGTGTTTTTCTGTTACAGTCTGTCATGTTTTCTGGTTTCTCCATTTTCTTCACTGTGAATATCTGCACTACTGAACTTGCACTATCACTGATTACAAACTTCAGTTTGTAAACAGTGACAGTGAAAGTTCAATAGTGCAGTTTGTAAACAGTGATAACAAAAGTTCAGTAGTGCATGTCTTCACTGTGAAGGAAATGGAGAAACCAGAAAACATGACAGACTGTGGAAGAAAAGCACTATAAAAAACATAAAAACCCAGGAAAATTATGGAATGTGGTAACAAGTAAGAAAATAAAAGCCCACTGATCATGCTAAAACTGCAGCAAAACATATGGAAAATAAAAGAAAAGACAAAATTGTGTTTTACTCAAGACAGACCCCTCCAAAAACAAATTTATTTTCAGTTTTCTTTCTCTTTGTACCAGTCTGGGACTTAGCACCTCCTCTGTGTAGCACCTCCTCTGTGTGGTGACCAGCATTCTATTCTTTCTGTAGTTTTATTGAAAGTAATACTGTCCTAAAATAGTGTAACAATTCTAAATGATAATGGCAAGAACACCTTTAACAGGAAATGTTTGGACACATTTCATAGAAAGTGTATTTCTTTGGAGATAGTATGCAATAGAATATATATATGGCTGTATTGTAAAATGCAAATGTAAGAAGAGATAATCTAATAGAGCTGAGAATGAATAAATGTCTTAAGAATTAACAAGAAAACACTTTGATGATGCTACAGTAGTGGTGAGGTATATCTAGGCAACTAATAAAAATAAAAATTGCAGTTTTTCGCTAAGCAGGTCATTGTATTTGAGTTTTTATATTATTACATACAAACAAAGCAACAATTTAGAATTTTACGGGTGTTATGGATTTGGGTTTCTAAACCATATTACATCAGATGATGACATAGTGCAAAGTATTGTCTTGAAAAATACAGTGTTTGGTTTACATTGTAATGTAATTTGTTGTAGCTGTCACTGCTAACACTTTTAGCACTGATATTTAATGTGATGTGCATTATTGGTAAACCTAAGACAAAATGTGTACCTGTACATCTCAGGCGACTGAAGAAAGGTGGTTTTAGCTCTTGTTGTCAGTCAGTCTGAAATAAATTTATGAATATTATCAATCACTGGCTTTTTCATCCTGTTTGCTGATTATGCCAGTATTGGTGACAGATTGTCTATTTTTTTTAAGTGTTAAATTTGTAGTTTTATGTTCAAGAGCATGAACTGTTAAGCAATTTAAATGAGTGTTGAACATGAATAGGAAATAATGTAAGAGTGTCTTTAATCATCAGTGTTGAAGCTTCCAGTTAGAAAATTTATGAGCTGTTCAAGAATTGGCATGATAGCATTATATGTATATGAAATAGATGCCATTTATTTCACGAATAGTATGATTAAACAAATTTATGTGGTTGCATAACCTTAAATGTGGGTATATGCTGCCGTGTTATTGTTTTGTGTACTGTGATTCCAAGCAAGAATGTAGTTTTTTTTTTTTTGTCAATGAACGTTTTACATAAATATTTCTGATAATATGGCAGCTTATGTTGTGTGTCTCCATCCACATAAAATAACTATTCTGTTATTTCATTTTCAATTTCTGAATGTGAGAATTGCGCTCTTTTGCCTGATGCTCAGTATGCATGACATTTCCTGGTATTTTGATTTCCTTTTTGAGGTCTTTGTCTGTGGAGTGTTGTGTCAAGGATTTAAAATTGTTCAAAAACCATTTTGTAACCAACGCTTTTACATGTGTGACTTATATCACTGATTAAAGAGATATGGTTTTAGTTTCTTATATAAAGAACAAAACTTTTGCTATTGTATTCTTTAAGCATACACTACATAATGTCTAGCAAGGTTGCATTGTGTTGTAGAGCTTAAGAGAGAATGAAGATGAAGCTGTTTAAACATACTTGGATTATTTCTAAACCCTTCAAAATAATTATTTTACCAAAATCCCCTCAGCTAAAATTCATCACACAGTGTTTTTCTCTTTTGGCTTATGGCACTTCTGAAATGAGCTGACAAAGAATATTAAAAAAGTGCAGATAGTGACTGTTTCAGAGCTCTCTGTGAAAACTGAATTTTCAGATAACTAGAAACAATTGGTAAGTAAATGTATAATAACAAACTTAACAGATAGTAAGTCTCAGGATGGAGACTCAAGAGAAAATATATTGTGATATGTATAGTGGATTTTGTCTCTGCATTTAATAGTGAAGATGCTTGGTTCAAATCTAGTTATGGGAGGAATGTCCATCAGTAGAATTTGGCCATTGTGGAAGTGAATAGTTACATCTTGGAGGTGCTGATTAACGGTCTGTGCAAATGACACTGTCCAGTTCTATGAGGGCAAGGAAAAGTTTTTGGTCTGGCAATTAATATTAATGACATTTTGGTTTTGATACATTATTTCACAAAATTTAAGAACTAAGTAATTTTATCCACAGTTGGTAAATTTCCATAGGGATCTGCTCTTTCATTTTCAACAGTTAAGAAATGGCTGGCTGAATTAAAAAGTTGTTGTACTTCTTTTGAAGCTGAAGAACATTAGGACATTCAAAACACATACAGAAACATCAAGACTGTGGACAATTTGATTGCCAGTTAAAAGTGCACATACCAACTGACAACATAAACATATCAGGAGAAAGATTAGGTAACATTTTATGTAAGGATTTGTGTATGTTCTAATTTGTAAAACATTCACCAGAATTAATATTTAGAGCATTTGTAAAGAATCAAATTTGTACATTAAATTTTTTATCTGCAGATGAGGCAAAACCCATAATATTTATTGAAGGGCTCAAATGGTGAATATTCATGTTGCTGTGAAGACTCTGAGACTGGAGCTGTCAAATTTTTATAAGAATATTGTCCACACAATCCTGAACACAGCAAAGGCAGATAAATGTGGAGCTGTTTTACAATCACATTGACAGCTCATGCACCGATGTTGCTGATCACAAAAACATACAAAAGAATGAGAATGAAGATGCTTTCATAGGACTTACACACTTAGAAAAAGCATTTGATGATGTTAAGTGTTACAAGATGTTTGAAGTTCTCTGAAAAATAGGTATACACTGTAGGGAAAGATGAGTAATATACACTGTGTACAGGAACCAATATGGAACAATAAGAATGGAAGTCCAAGAGGGAACTGATTGGCTTAAAAATGGCATAAGACACAAATGCAGTCTTTCACCACTACTGTTCAACCTGTAGATTGAAGAAGAATGTAGGAAATCAAAGAAAGGTTCAAGAGTGGGATTAAAATTCAGAGTAAAAGTACTAGGTCTACAACTTTGCTTCCGCCATTTTTTCTTGAAGTTTGGGGCTTTATTGTGAAAACTTTAAAAAAAATATGATTCATAGTATTGCCCGTCGCTGGCCACTACATTCTCCCATCTTTCGGATAGCATATGAATCCCATGGCGGAAGAACTGGGTGTCTTTTGTGGGGATCCATGAGTCGATTCAACTTTGCTCTTGTTCAAATGATCGGAAGTGCTGGTCAGCCAGACTGTTTGCCACTGAATGAAAAAGATGGCAGTCAGAGAGAGCAACGTATGGAGAATATGGCGGGAGGGATAGGATTTCTCATTTCAAAATTTCCATGTATATTTTGATGGGTTTTGCGACATGGGGTCGAGCACTGATCTGCTGCAAAATTACCTTTACGTGTCTATTGCTGTATTGTGGCCATTTGTGTTTCAGTGCTAGGCTTCAATGCATCAATTGCTTTTGATAATGATGTCCTGTGACTGTCTTTGTTTCACTAGCTATGAAAATGTTCTGTCATCAACCGCCATGCCAGTCTTCGACATCAAAATCACTGTCCTTAAGGCATTGAAAACATTCTCTGCACATCCTTCCATTAATAGTTCCCTCACCATTGGTCTTACCCACCACTTTAGGAGCCACACAGCCTCAGATTTCTTCATGTTATAGCAGAAAATTAAAACTTCCCGCAAATGGCGAGAAATGGGTATGCAAGTTGATGTACTTAATCAAGAATAACCTTATGATGCAATCACAAATCAACTAATATTTTTATAGCATTATGTTTTCAGGTGCCTAAGCTTATTGTATTACACCTGTCACCAACAACCTGAACTGCACTTGCCGTTACTGCTGTCTATTGCAAAACTGCAGAAGCAAAGTTGTAGACCTAATATATTATTGGTAAAGTTTGATGATGGTCTTGTTATCACCTGCGGAAGTGAAGACTTGGAACTGTTTAATAGAGTGAACAGTCTACTTAGTGTATAATAAAGATTGAAGGTGATCCAAAGAAAGATGAAATTATTGATGAGCAGCAGGAATGAGGTTCATAACTAATAACTTAACATAAATGAAGGAATTCTGCTACCATGGAAATAAAATAAGTGCATGGCAGGTGACGCAAGGAGAACGTAAGGAGAAATCTAGCACAGACAAAGAGAGCATTTCTCAGCATAAAAGACCGCCGTATTTATGCAAATATAATGTGCCACTGAACATAATGATCACCCCTAGTTTAAACATCAACATCATCAAAAAAAAGTTTATTGGCGCATACCTGGTAGGCTAAATTTATTGAACTGTCGAAACAACAGTAGTTATTAAAAAAAAGAATGCCTAACTTGATTATCTACATGACATGCAAGCTAACATTCCATAAATTACGGCCATTACTCAACATTATTCACTAATATCATCATTGCTGGTATCTTCGGAGGAATCTACATCAGAAACGGATTCATTTCCTCTTCCTCCATCGTCCTCAGTGTTGTTCCAGAGCACCAACTTAACACAAATGTCTTCACTTCTGTCTAGAATGGTTGAAATACAGCATTTCTTGAATGATTTTATGATCATTGGTGCTTCAGTGCTTTTCCAGGCAACCAAAACCCACTGTGCAGTTATGTGGGGTTCAGCATGCTTAATTCTTCCTGTCTGAGTCAGTTCACAGACTGACTACGGAACAACAGTCGGATTGCTGTCTTAGAGCTTCATCATTACTTGTGAATTGCTGTCGTGCAAGGAACTTCTCCAGCAGTCCAAAAACATGGAAATCACTAGGGACAAGGTACGTTGGGTGCTCCAGAAGCTCCCAGTGAAATGCACGGAGCTATTCAGCAGTTCTGATTGCCACATCTGGTCTTGCGTTGTCATGGAACAGAATCACACTGTCCACACTGTAACAGTCAGCATTGTTGGTTGCACCTTGTGGCATGAAATCCAGCAGGAGCAGCCCACAGCTATCCCAGAAGGCCATTAACAGATGAACCTGGACGTTCCCACGGCCTGCTGTGCTGCTTGTATTCCAGCGTGAAATGCAGTATTTATATTTCATCGTCTGTAACAATTTGGTCTAGAAAACCTTCACGCTCTTTGGAGTACCATTCCAGATGATTCAGTGAAGACATCATTTTCTTGCCTTTCATCGTGTCATCCAAATGCTTAGACACCCACTGACGCGAAACCTTCTGGTAACCTAAGGACCTGTAAATTATGTAGTAAGCACTACCATACCCATATGCCAAGCTCCTGGGAAATGGCTGTGATGTGCACATACCGATCTGCTTTCACCATGGTATCCACTCGCGAAATGTTGTGGCCAGTCAGCAACGAACACGATGTGCCCGACCACTCCTTGTCATGCAAGACTTCACGGCCTTTGTTGAACTCATAAAACCACAACCTCACAATTCTCAAAATGAGGCAGTTTTCCCCATATGCGGGCTGCATTTCCCTGTAGGTCCCAATGGTTGTTCGTCCCTTGCTCCATAGAAAACGAATCACACTTTGTTGCTCTAATGCTGTGTATGTGAGAAGCACAACTACCACCTTTAACAACTGACAGCAGTGCCGTGCAGTGGAGCTACCAGCAGATACGGCTGACACGAACCAAGAAAGGTCCAACACTGGGTATGGATATGTTGACTTTGCATATTAGTTTGTAATTTGATAAAAAAAAAAGGGGGCAAAGACTTTTTGATTTTCCCTCGTATATGGCCTATCTGGTTGTATGGCACAGGATCGCTGTGGGCATGTTTAAATGCAGCTACTCAACACCGACTTTGCAGAAGTTTGACATTTTCAGTCATTGTAGAAAGGTCTGCAATAGGATAAGTACTGGTGTCCATGTGTTGTCAGGAGCTTCCTGGTATCCTAGGACAATGATGTGGGGAAGCAGTGTTACAGAAGCTGCCACACGGCAAGGTGTGCTGTCTGCGCAACATAGACTGCAGCTGCTGGCACTCCAGATACAGCACTGTCATAGCTGTGGCCATGCTGGATTAGCCGAGCGGTCTAAGGTGCTGCTGTCATGGACTGTGCGGCTGATCCTGGCGGAGGTTCGAGTCCTCCCTCGGGCATGGATATGTGTGTGTGTGTGTGTGTGTGTGTGTGTGTGTGTGTGTGTGTGTGTGTGTGTTTGTCCTTAAGATAATTTAGGTTAAGTAGTGTGTCAACTTAGGGACTGATGACCTTAGCAGTTAAGTCCCATAAGATTTCACATACATTTGAACATTTTGAACATAGCTGTGGCTTAGGCTGTTAAAGACAGAATGTGCGACAACACTGACTACAAGAAAGGACAGGATGCAAGGCCATTTATTAACACATCAGGGAGTAAACTGCTTGATATTCCAGGAAGCTGTAGTGTTGATGACCCACATTTCTTTCTTTTTTTTCATTAGTTTGGAACAGGAAACATACAAAAACATGTGGTCATTTTCACCTTAAAAATGTATTTAATTGCTTGAGTAAGAAATGTATTGCTTGCCCTCAAATTTCTCACAGTGTATTAAAAAGTGAGGGCACAACACACAATTGATGATGATCTTGTCTGCTAGAAAAAAACTGCGTCAAATTTGATTCCACATTCTGTTCTTGTTCTATACATGTTATTTCTGCTTCAGCATCACAGGCAGCATTTAATTCAGACAAAGGACCATTATTTCTATGTTAGTGTGCTACAATTATTGACCTACTTTTTGTCCACTCATGATGATGATAGCAAAGATGACATTTTGAATGCGTACTTTGTATCAGAAAAATAAATTACAAAAGAGATTGCTTTCAAAACACCTGTGTGACTCATCATGGAGTCTATATATCCTATGACTACAGTTGACTCATACATACATGGGTATAATAACCTGTGGGGATACAAAACGAAATGAACACATAGGTTCAGTCATGAGTAAGAGAGGAAGCAAACTTCAGTTCATTGGTAGGATACGAATGACATTGCTTGCAAGTCATTGTGCATCCTACATTAGAATGTTGCTCAGTTGTGTGCAATCCAAACCAAATATGATTAATGGGGGATATTGAAAATATGTGAAGGAAGACAACACGAATTGACACAGGTTTGTTTAATTACTGGAGAGTGTTACAGAAATGCTGAAAAAATTGAACTGGCAAACACCTGAAGATAGGCACCAACTACACTACAGAAGCTTATTGAGAGAGGAACTAGGAATATACTATAGCCCCCTACATACAACTGTCTTTAGGCCTGTAAAGACGAGATAATGACTAATTACAGCACACACAGAGAGATTTAAGCAGCCATTCTTCCCCCTTCCATGCACAAATTGAATGGAAAGAAAAACAAACGTTTGACAGTAGGACATATGCTCTACCATGCACTTCATAGTGGTTTACAGAGTACAGATGTAGATCCAGGTCTATAAGTCATACATTGATTACAGCCATGATTGCAACTTTCCGTTGAGAATAAGCTCTCATAACCCAGGAAAATCTGAACCGTGTAATACATGCCATGTGACACTGGTCCACAAGCAAACTTATCAGTTTATGGTGGATGTATGGATAAATAAGTGCACTTCTCATACATACTTGGCCATCATCATCATTAGCATTATGCAGTTTCCATAGTTATGAGTCATATTTTCATGTTCATTTCCTTATTAATTTTCTGGACTAATGATTAAGTCCTAATGTCACAAAATTTAATAACCACTTTCACAAGGTCTTCAGTTCACTCAAGATTTATTCTCACAATAGTGCATATGGAGTACATGAAATGATGGTATTTACAGATCAGTAGCACAAGTGGTTCTGAGGCACAGAGTATCAAGCCATGGTGCAACACCCATATTAGTACACAGTGTAGCCTCCACGGGTGGAAATGCAGGCACCGAATCTGGCATCCAGTCAATTGTACAGATGGTGATGCTGTTCTGAGATATGTTATAGCACACTTGCTTGACCTTTTCTGTAAGAGCTGTCAGTTGACGAGTCACACAAGTCACTTCTCGTCCCATCATATACTATACATGGTCGATTGGAGACAAAATGCAGAGATTGTGGTGGCCAGGAAAGTTGCTGCATGTCTTGCAGAGCACATTGAGTTTAATGGGCAGTGTGTGGGTGAGCATTATCATGATGGAACAACACATCACCTCCCTGTTGTAAGAATGGCAGAAGAATGGGTCTAACAACATTCTGCACGTACTGAACACTTGTTCGCCCTCCAGAAACACTAAAGATGAATAAGAGTTGTAACTTATTGCACCCAAGACCAGAAGGCCTGGGTGGGGCCGGCGTATCTTGGGCAGATGCATTCTACAAGGCAGCCCTCACCAGGTCTACAGTGTATGTGCAAATTACCATCAGTTATGTGAAAACAAAATCTGCTTTCATCAGTGAAGACCACGGTGTGCAGTTCCATCTCTGGTGGCACCAGTTGAGCCATGCACGTTGATGCTGTGGCATGTGTGGAAGATGGGCTAGAGGTGTGTGTGCCTGTAGTCTCACTACTAATACCCAATTTGCAACAGTTTGCGTCAACACATGTGGGCTCACAAGCTCTCTTATCTATGCTGTGGTAGTTGTACAGTCTTCCACTGCAGGTGTCTGTGCTGTGTAGAAGCCCAGAACCTCATCTACAAGTGCAAGAATGTTCATGTGACAATTATCAGCATCGTTGTGCAATAAAGCAGCACATTCAATTTGTGCGACAGTTCTCCAAAAGGACCATCCTGCTACTCAGAAGGCCACAATTTGACCCCTATCAAACTTGCTCATTTGACTGTAGGAAGCATGAGTGCATCTCCATCGCATGGTTGCCTGCTTGCTTCACATGTTTGTATCACATTGAGCATTCTGGCTGTGAGTATTCCCTATTAAATAGTAGAGATTGGTGATGCTCTTTAGCTATGCCACTATGCCATCCGTTTGTGGACAATGTTGAAACTGTTTCTGTTCATCTACTATCTCCCAGTTGGCATTGCTGTTACTGGGTCAAAAACAATGTCATTTTTCCAGGTGTACTAGGTTCTTGTTTCAGCAGTGTAGTTCAAATATCCATCAACATTTTTCTCTCAGTGATTTATGAAAACAACAGAAGTGGATAAGGACATTGTCCCAGTACAAAAACTGCAGCTTGATGCATGAATTAATCAGACAGCATTCTGAAAAATTTTAAGTTCCTATAGAAGCAAAACTACAACTGCGGGGCATCCCAAAAGGTACGTTACAACTTCAGTGTCATGTAACTTGACTTGTAATTAACTTAGAGAACCAAAGTAAGCTGCATTAGGGTTCGGAGTCTATGCCACACTACTGGTCCCCTTGTAACTGGTTGGGTGATGATTTAGTTTTCAGGTCTGAGGAAAGTGATGTCATACCATTTCCAACAGGACCATGCCTAGTAAAATACAATGGTGTTCAAACCAATAACTGAATCGAGGCCATGGTTACTGTTTTTATCAAATGTAAAGGATGAACTGTTTGACCATACTGTTGCAAATCAACTTGTAAAATAATAAATGTTGGAAGTCCTTTCATCTACAGGTTGTTACAAAAAGGTACGGCCAAACTTTCAGGAAACATTCCTCACACAAAAAGAAAGAAAAGATGTTATGTGCACATGTGTCCAGAAACGCTTAATTTCCATGTTAGAGCACATTTTAGTTTCGTCTGTATGTATTGTACTTCCTTGATTCACCGCCAGTTGGCCCAATTGAAGGAAGGTAATGTTGACTTCGGTGCTTGTGTTGACATGCGACTCATTGCTCTACAGTACTAGCATCAAGCACATCAGTAAGTAGCATCAACAGGTTAGTGTCTTGATTGGGCCCCATGTTCTTCCACCTACGCTCAATGGAGCACGTTATCATGATTTCATATGGGATACTCTACCTATGCTGCTAGAACATGTGCCTTTACAAGTATGACACAACATGTGGTTCATGCAAGATAGAGCTCCTGCTCATTTCAGTCAAAGTGTTCGTACGCTTCTCAACAACAGATTCGGTGACCGATGGATTGGTAGAGGCGGATCAATTCCATGGCCTCCACGCTCTCCTGACCTCAATCCTCTTGACTTTCATTTATGGGGGCATTTGAAAGCTCTTGTCTACGCAACCCCGGTACCAAATGTAGAGACTCTTCGTGCTCGTACTGTGGACGGCTGTGATACAATACGCCATTCCCCAGGGCTGCATCAACGCATCAGGGTTTCCATGCGACGGAGGGTGGATGCATGTATCCTCACTAATGGAGGGTATTTTGAAAATTTCCTGTAACAAAGTGTTCGAAGTCACGCTGGTACGTTCTGTTGCTGTGTGTTTCCATTCCATGATTAATGTGATTTGAAGAGAAGTAATAAAATGAGCTCTAACATGGAAAGTAAGGATTTCCGGACACATGTCCACATAACATATTTCTTTCTTTGTGAGTGAGGAATGTTTCCTGAAAGTTTGGCCGTACATTTTTGTAACACCCTGTATTACAGATGTCAAACTCGTATGCACTGGAATATCAAAATAGCGTACTTCCTCCTTTTTAGTTCTTATGAATTGCTGTAACTGTTTAGATGATGATGAAAATAAAAATATCATCCTAAGCAAAGGCCACTGTGTTATTATCTAATCAATTATCATACAGTTCCATAACTGTTTCTCATTTTGATGAAATGCATGATTCTATTACAAGCATCATTCAGCAAATGAAACAGAATTCAGTACATTTTACTGTACATATGTTTTATTGTTCTTCAGGGACATAATTAAAATAATTTATAACACAGGCACAAGTTTTAAAGAGTGGTACTGTAAATGCAACACTGGCTGATGCTTAAGGTTATTCATTCACATTTGCAGCTGTTCTCAGGACACACACAAGGAGCATTTTCACCCTGTTTGCACTCACACTGGCTGCCCTCTGCAAAATAAACAAAATATTTATGAGTTTTCTTGTTATTACTCCATAGACAGTATATGTCTAAATACGCAAAAGAAAATTTTGCATCAAAAGTAGTCCAAAAATTAGTATTTTGAAGTATGTGAAGCAGGTTTTATCTGAAGTACTAATATTACATCTTTATCTCATTAATTGTAACCAAGACTTGAAATTCCAAATATAACTGGATAATTAAATAAGAAGAATGAAAAACATTACTTTGCACTTATTTTTGTGAAAAAGTTGTGTGTTCAGCCAAGAAAACCTGTTCCAATTTGCATTCTTAGCTTGCCAGTTATGTTTTGGTTATATTTATTGCCACAAAACATCACTTTGACTGTGTGCACCTTCAGTATAGTCAACAATAAAATGTCTATTCTCAATTGATTTCTGTGACTGCAAAGTGTATTTTGAAAGTGAATTGACATGAAGAGCTTGATACTGAATTCAGCAGACCAGAAAGTGACAAAGAATGTGAAAATTCATTGTTGGACAATGAAAATGATGAGTGACATCACTGTGTGAAATAGGCAGGCCTACATCTGATGAATTGCTGCCAGCCCCTACCAAAGCCTATTTGCATAGGAGTGCAAATGCTCTGAACATGTTGTCATGCAACACTTCTGTTTGTTCTGTGACGTAACTTGGTGTCATGGTTGTCACATGACTTAAGTGAAAAATCACTACTGCCAGCTAGGAAACAGAATTGTCTATTGCCGCATCAAAGCATTGTGAGGAAGCCAAACTATTGAAAGCATTGAACAAAACACACAATACTAATAATCTGAAGTTTTTCACATTTATTGTAGAGCAAAAATGCCTTACATTTATGATAGTTTTGTATACAATCATGTTAAAATCACCAGCAAAAGCTAACTAAAATGATCTGCCCGCAATGAAGAGACTTACTAATTAACATTTTCCATCATTGATACCATATTTTTAAGAAACTCTCACCTTTTTTGCCCAAAAAGGGGGATTATGCATTCCCATTTTCATATGAAAATATTTTTAACTAAATGCTACTGTTCTGTAACAAAAATAATTATTTTTGGATGAAAATTTTAATAACTAAGAAGTTATGAAAAAAGTAACCAATGTAAAAGCTTTCAGAATCAGTTTCTAGTGGTCATAAGTGGTTGAACATACACATTCATCATAAGTATAAAATGAAGAGTAAAATGCTAGTCTGTTGAAGACAAGTATATTTGTAAATAAAATGTCATAAGATGGAAAAATACACAATCAAATTGCATCTTGGTAGAAGAGGAATGGACATCCAAGGAAAAGTATGACCAGAATCAATCTACATGTAGGAAACAATACTGTTCTAAGCAGATACTGAGAATAAGGGATGTGGAAGGAACAAATTGGGAGCATCTGTTTACATTAAATTTAAAGCTAGTTATTCTACTGAATTGCTTCTATCACTCCCTTTTTATTTATCTGATATTTAGGAAGAGAACAGTAAAATGAGACTTGATATTCATGTTGGAATCATGACTGGTAAACCTGTTAGCATGGGTCCACAACACTGCACAAGGGATGGAATGGATAATGTGATGGTGTAGCAAGATGCCTTGATACTTAAGATTGGAGAACATTAAAAGCAGAGGAATGATGGACTGGCATTCGCAACCATGTGACGGTATCAATAAAATGAAACAAACAAGAAACGGTTGTGCAGGACATGTAATGAAGACTGTATAATACAAAATTTCAAAATTTTCTCATTAGATAAGTAGAGGTAATTAGTGGTTCAATGGAAATTGCCTGATCATCAGGGAAGCCTCACATAAGATGGAAAGACAACATTAACAATGGGAAGATGAGATCACTGAAAAGAAAAATGAACAGGTAATAGTAGCCACTAATTGGACAGGAAAGAGCAGTATTCTGGAGTAAGCATATCATCAGCTAGAAAACTATAAGAAAATGAAGAATACTGATAGGGCAGGCAGAGGTAAATGCATTAAATGTATATGATAGAGCAGTTGTGTAATTAGACTCTTCACAGTTTTGTTTTATGTATCGTCACACAAATACTACATGTGTTATTGATAAATATCCATGAATATCAGTTGAAAGTAGATGTAATGTGAATGGCAGGACTAACTGCAAATGTGTGAATTAGAAATGCAGATTCTAGGAAGCTGACTTTGTGAAGATAGATAATGAATAAAACTGAAAATATGAAAACACCAGAGGGTATGGTGATGGTGCAAACAGGCTGTTGAGTAGACTATCAGTAATAATGCTGTAGCATTCAAACTTATTACCCTTCATCTTACAAAGGAATGTACTTCAAGTGTCAAACATCTCAGTGTCAGTTTGCAGACATTCACATATAAAGCTAAAAATGTAATCTAAGTGCTGAATGTAATGTAAGTGCTGGGTACCTGATGATCAAAGTTTGACATATTTTATAGTGTAGTTGAATGCTTCAACATTATTATTATTATTTAAAGAGTAACAACAATTACCTCATAACCTAGAATGGATAACAGTAAAAATTACGGAAAAGATAGATTATAACTATTAGTGTGAGGATGAAAGGAGATCAGTAAAGCGTGAGCAAATACAATATGTGACATTGCTTGTACATAAAAAAAATTACAAAAAATGTTTTATAACTTGGGGATTTAAAAATGGTATTGTCAAGAGGCAGCCATGAAAGCTGACAATGGTCAAACAAACAGTGTGCTGACCACATGCCCCTCCATATCCACGTGCAGTGATGTCTGTGGCCTGAGGATGACATGGTGATTGGTCAGTACTGTTGAGCCTTCCAAGGCCTGTTTGGATGGAGTTTAGAATTGTCATGAGGGTTTATCAGAGTTGCTTGAATGGGCAGTGTATGCCCTTATATGATTGTATCATGAACCTCAAATAGCACAAAAAATGGGAGCGTTTCATGATTGTGATTATTCTGTTAGTAGCAATGAATTCTGATATCAATTCAAAGAGTACATGTGAAATGTAAGCGTGCTGTACTACCTGTAAGTTTTTTTTAAAACAAGTTGTTTAAACTCTTAAGTCTATTTAATGTTTGTGGTAGTTAACTGGGTACAATACACAAGAATGAACTATGGCCTATAAAGGGAGTAATTTCTGCAGAGTGAGCTGCTAGAAAGAGGAAAGAAGTGTACATGTCATATGCTGCAACAATCTTCTGCAGTCGGGAAAATTCTAGAGATGCGTTATTCACTTCAAAGCGAATATGAAACTGTAGATTTGACCAGGATACTTGGTTATTGCTCAACATCTTCATGAGCTGTTTCTTTAAAAGTCAGATCTTGTGATTAGCATTGAGTTTTCAAATTATACTGAAGAGACATTGTGGAGTATTTGCTTAACTGGGCTACTCTAATAAAAGAAACACTAAATAGAACAACAAGTTGGTTATTTGAAGTATGGAACTGTAATAAACTGTTTTAAAAGATAGAATTCAGCAGATCATTAAATAAGAACTTTCTTACAGTTTATTGGCAAACAACTGATTTTCATGCTTCAGCTTCATTAAATTAACTGGTCATCTTTCATGAAATAGTTTGCCAGTTTCCATAGCTGCCCTCTTCAGTTATACTGAGCAATTGAATTCTGGATATGACTCATCTCAAAGTAACAGCTAGGATAGCTGTCAAAATATTTAATGATAAGTGACAACATTAACAAACTCTGCAGATATCTTTTAAAATAGTCTTCAATTAATAATGGCATGTTCAAAATTATTAACCAAAAATTCAGTCACAGACATAATGTACAACTTTACAAACAAAATCATTCTGGAGTATCATTCTACAGTGTCAGTTTTTGAGCCTGCCCTTTGTAGTTCCTATATCACCTATGTTGTTTGCAGTCGAACAACAATACAGAATTGTATTTTTTCACAAAGTTTGTTCCATAGTGTTAGTTTCATCCACACCAACTGCTATTTTTGCCTCTTGCTAGCATTTCTCGCATAGTTCAATCATAACTTTGTACATTTGTGATCATAATAAATGCAACATACACAACGTCCATTGTGAGTTATCAAACAAAGCATCCTGCACTCTTCTGTCATAAATTGTCTTTACACTAAGTAATGATGAATCACTGTCTCCCTCTTTTTCTTGTATTGTTATCTCCCCACATGGAATAAAATTCAGAGAATCTCAAGTATAGACAAATGTTGTACATACATTTAAATATATTTTTTTCTTAACTGTGATACTGTTTTCCATTTAATTTATGATCAAGATCTTAGATTCATGACACAATAAAAAGCCTTTCTCTCTTACAATGAATTTTTATCTGTCTCTCATTATTTGTTATCCTATTAACGACAGGGTGCTGCCTTAATTCAATATGCCTTAAAAATGGGAGGAAAAAGATCATACATTACTAGGGAACTGAAGTTATTTTGTAAAACAAGGATCTTAAATTAGGTTCGTGCAGGTACTACCAAGATCTGTGGATATTGTTATCATCTATTAAAGCCCACTCTCTTCATGAGCTGCACCATCAAGCCAGTTTCTTCTAACTCACAAGAAAGTAACAGCTTCTGTAATGTACAGTGTAAAGCAGCTCATGCAGTTGGATTCTTATCTGCTGTAACATTCTTACTTACAGAAATGTTCTGATGATATAAAAGGAAATCTCAAACTCTGTACTGTCTGTAATTTTTTCAGATAATGTTTGGACTGTTGTAAGGAAAGGGGAAGATTGTAATAAGATCTTTGACTTGGCAATTAATGTGGCTACAGAACAGTACTGGTACTAAACACAGTTTTTGTCTATAAATGATTATGATTTAAATCAACAGAAAATTATGATTTCTCTCAACTAAAGGTCCAAGCAATGATAAAATTGTGATAGTGCTCTAAGTAAGTTGAGCCACACATTTGTAATTGCAGGTAAATAAACTTGGGAAAAGATGATGATCAGTATGTTTTTATCACTTAAAATGCAATTAAACTTGACTATCTCTTGACACATCTTGGACATGATTAAACATGTGTCACATATAAAGAAGTTCAGTGTAAAGTTGTAGCTATTAATAAACCTAGGCTGACAAAATATTTACTTGTATCATCCTTCCCTGACTGGCAACATTTACAGCTCTCCGGACACTTGCACTCCTTTCCACATTTTTCTTCCTCCTTGCAGGTATCTGCAACAGACAGACATTTTATTTTCATAAACACCTGTACATGAAAAAGAATATGAGTACATTTTCAAATAACTGAAAACATTTCCAGTAAGTGGTTCCTTCATGTTTATCTCCACATCTCAACATACATGTATGTCCTGCTACAGACTGCCGTGAAATATGATCCATTAAGTTGGAGAAAACTTTCAGAATGCTGTTGTTATAGCAGCTCTGCTGGAAATTTAATATTATGTCTGCAGTCCCGACAGAAAACAGCAGTGTGAATTATTTATTTATTAATTATTGTACAAAAATACAATGTAAAGGACAAACCAAGGTAAGTTTGAGGTGTAGCAACTAATATAAATATAAAATATGGAATAAAAACATGCTCACTGTATTTTGGTTACATTTTTTGTGTTTTGTGTCAAGTGATAGAGTAGCCATAATGAAAGTAGTGTGTTCACAAGAACTAAACCATTCTGCTCCTAAAGGTCATTTAATATTCACTGTCAGTGGCTAAGGTGGTTAGATAACTGTTTTATGTATGTTGTTATTTTTAAACTCAAGGAGGTGTACCAACCAACCTGACACAGCAATTAATGCACTGAATGCTTTTTCAGAAGGAGCATGTTCAAATACCAAACTGGCTATTCAGATTAGAGTTTTAAAAAATAACCTGATGCAAAGGCCATGAGGTGGTTCCTTTGAAAATAACACACATGGATTCCTTCTTATCCTTGTTCTATCTGTGCTATTTACATTAAACTCTGATTTTCCCACCTTCCTTCCTTCCTTCAGAGAGACATATTGTGATGCTGTTTAGGAATAGACATTCCAACTATTTCATTAATCTCCCATACTCTCCTGTCCATACACTGAGCTATATGTCAAATTTACCCTTACTTGTTTGATTCAGGAACTTATATAATGAATAGGTTATTTCAAGAGAAAATTATTTCAAAAGAAAATATTTGAATACTATGTCATTTCAGATGAAAACATTTAAGTAAACATTCAACAAATTTCCACTAAGAATATGTGCATAAAAGAGGTATTTAAAAAAAGTTTCAATTATATTTTCAAAGCCTGCACTACTGTACAATACTCATTTAGACACAGTTTGCACTCTAAGGATATTCTGGCTTTATCTGGTTTAAAAGGTGTCACAGGAATGATCACAGTGGCATCCAAAATTATGCTGAGTCAACACAATGGCCCAGCTGGAAAAATACAATGCTGGCTATTTTGAGAGCATTTCACTGAGCAAAGTCTCACAAGGTAGTGAGTGATGCTCTATGTATCACACTAACTACAGATTTCCCTGCCAACATTCTCAGCTGTCTTTCACTGATGGAGCATTTTAGCACTGATGGAGCACTACACACGCTGGCAGATGATGTTCACTGGGCATTTGCCATACCCACAACCTATCAATGGATAACTATATTGTGTACCATGATTTGTCACTTCACACAACGTTTTTCCACTGTTCAATTGTGCAATGTTTACACTCCTTACACCAAACAAGGCATCGTTTGACATTCACCGGCTTGATGTGCGGCCTACGAGCAGCCACTTGACCATGAAATCCAAGTTTTCTCACCTCCCACCTAACTGTCATAGTACTTGCAGTGGCTCCTGATGCAGTTTCGAACTCCTGTGTAATGGTCTGCATAGATGTCTGCCTGTTACACATTACGACCCTCTTCAACTGTCGGCGGTCTCTGTCAGTCAACAGACGAGGTTGGCCTGTACGCTTTTGTGCTGTACGTGTCCCTTAACATTTCCACTTCACTGTCACATCGGAAACAGTGTACTTAGAGATGTTTAGGGGTGTCGAAATCTTGTGTACAGATGTATGAACAAGTTACACTCAAGCACCTGACCTCGTTCGAAGTCCGTGAGTTCCATGGAGCACCCCATTCTGCTCTCTCACGATGTCTAATGACTAGTGAGGTCACTGATATGGAGTACCTGGCAGCACAATGCACCTAATATGAAAAATGGTTGCTTTTGGGGGTGTTCAGATACTTTTGATTACATAGTGTATATTAGATTGGCATGCCTTTGTGCTTTGTAAATGTGTGAGTAGAAGTACGACAAGGGGTTCAAGTGTAGTGTGTGCTCTTTAGCTGACACGGTGGATTGCTGTTCATGCTAAGTGGTTCAGTTCAGTTAGTCTCTGGTATGTCTGGAATTAACTCTTATTTTGTGCTTGAATTAATTCAGTATAAATGTCTGCAAGCTATAAAATAAATTTTTCTCTCATTCAGCAATTCTGAGTGCATGTTATTTATTGTGCTTGATGTAAGGACGAATTGTGACTCCAAGAAGAAACATGGACTCTAAAAAGTACGAAATTCAAAGTGAGCCAATAATGCCTACAGCAACAGATAACGTTACATCAAAAAAGCGATTCATAAAGCACCATCTACATCCATATCTATACTTTGCCAACCAATACGAGATGCATGGCAGAGGGTATGTCACATTGTACCAGTTATTAGGGTTTCTTCCTGTTCCATTGATGTATGGAGTGCGGTAAGAATGATTGTGCCTCTGTGTGTGCAGTAATTATTCTAATTTCATCCTCACAATCTCTAAGTGAGTGATAGTAGGGGATTGTAGTAAATTCCTAGAGTCGTCATTTAGAGCCGGTTAAGAGACTTTCTCAGGATAATTTAAATCTGTCTTCAAGAGTCTTCCAGTTCAACTCCTTCAGTATGTCTGTGACTCTTGCATGGATTAAACAAACCTGTGACCATTCATGCTGTCCTTCTCTGTATGCATTCACTATCCCCTGTTAGTTGTAACTGGTATTGGTCCCACACACTTGAGCAATATTCTAGAACTGGTTGGACAAGTGATTTGTAAGCAATCTCCTTTGTAGACTGATTGCACTTCCCCAGTATTCTACCAATAACCGAAAGTCTACTATCTGCTTTATCCATGACTGAACCTAGGTGATCATTCTGTTTCATAATCCTACAAACTGTTAAAACCAGTTATTTGTATGAGTTGGCCAATTCCAACAGTGCCTCTTTGATATTATAGTCACAGGATACGACGTTTTCCTGATTTCTGAAGTCCAAAATTTTACATTTCTGGAAATTTGGAGCAAGCTGCCAATCTCTGCACCACTTTTAAGTCTTACCAACATCTGACTGAATATTTATGGAGCTTCTTTCAGATAGTACTTCATTGCAGATAACTGCATTATCTGCAAAGAGCCTGATGTTTCTATTAATATTTTCTTCAAGGTCACTAATACACAATATGAGCAGCAGAGTCCCAACAGACTTCCCTGGGGCACACCCAAAGTTACTTCTTCATCTGACGATGACTCTAAAAATGGCTCTGGGCACTATGGGACTTAACTGCTGAGATCATCAGTCCCCTAGAATTTAGAACTACTTAAACCTAACTAACCTAAGGACATCACACACATCCATGCCCGAGGCAGGATTCGAACCTGCGACCGGTAGCGCGGTTCCAGACAGTAGCGCCTAGAACCGCTCGGCCACCTCGGCCGGCGACGATGACTCTCCATACAAGATAACAAGGTGCGTGCACCCTACCAAAAAGTCCTCAATCCAGTCACAAATTTCAGTTGATACGTCATATGATCGTAGTTTTTGAAAGTAAGCATAGGTGTGATACTGAGTTAAATGCTTTTCAGAAATCAACAAATACAGGATCTATCTGTTTGCCTAGATCCAAAGCTTTCAGTATGTCATGTGAGAAAAGTGCGAGTTTGGTTTCACATAATCGATATTTTCGAAATCCATGGTGGTTGACGTTGAGGAGGTCATTCCGCTTAAGATACCTCATTATGAGGCTAAGCAGTCAAAATATTGACTTTAAATGTTCGAAAACAAATATTTCTGCAAAGATAGGGATTTTCCTTACCAGTGACAAACAATCCGCTAATCCCTTGCAGTGTCCTAACTATGCCACGAAATAAAGTGGAAGCCTTGTCGTATTCACACAGGAACTAGAATTATGATTTCCTGTGCTTTAACTTTCTTTTGCTGCATATGGCGTTTCAAGTGATGCAATTATTTTATATTGACAATTAATGCCTTAGACTCTCATAGACTGGTTTTAGTGTTATGCGTTTTTTTAAGAACCCGCCAGTGTAACACAAGTACCAGAATCTCAAAACCACTTTATTAAAAGTGTTTGCAGATCATAGGAATAACACATTCAGCAAGTGATAAACAATGACCAATGGGTGATAAAGCACTGTCCAATGGTTCCTGCCAGTATGTGCTATTGTTGACAAGTCGCTAATGACAGACAAACATTACATCATAAACTGAAGAGCCAAAGAAATTGGAACACCTACTTAATATCGTGTAGGACCCCGCAAGCACGCAGAAGTAGTGCAACACGACATGGACTCGACTAATGTCTGAAGTAGTGCTGGAGGAAATTGCCACCTTTAATCCCGCAGGGTTGTCCATGCATCCGTAAGAGTATGAGCGGGTTTAGATCTCTTCTGAACAGCAAGTTGCAAGGCCTTCTAGATATGCTCAATAATGCTCACGTCTGCGGATTTTGGTGCCCAGTGGAAGTGTTTAAACTCAGGAGAGTGTCCCTGAAGTAATTTTGGACGTGTGGGGTGTCGCATTGTCCTGTTGGAATTGGTCAAGTTCGTCGGAATGCACACTGGACATGAATGGATGCTGGTGATCAGACAGGATGCTTACGTACGTGTCACGTCTCAGAGTCGTATCTAGACATATCAGGGGTCCCATATCACTCCAACTGCACACGCCCCACATCATTACAGAGCCTCCAACAGCTTGAACAGTCACATGCTGGCATGCAGGGTCCATGGATTCATGAGATAGTCTGTTGTCTCCATACCCGTACATGTCCATCCGCTTGATACAGTTTGAAACGAGACTTGTCCGACTAAGCAACATGTTTCCAGTCAGAAACAGTCAAATATCGGTGTTGACGGGTTCAGGCGAGGCGTATAGCTTTGTGTCGTGCAGTCATCAAGGACACACGAGTTGGCCTTCAGCTCCGAAAGCCCATATCGATGATGTTTCGTTGAATGGTTCGCACGCTGACACTTGTTCACGGCCCAGCACTGAAATATGCAGCAGTTTCCAGAAGGTTTGCACTTCTGTCACGTTGAACAATTCTCTTCAGTCGTCGTTGGTCCTGTTCTTGCAAGATCTTTTCCTGGGAGCAGCGATGGCGGAGATTTGATGTTTTACCGGATCTCGGTACGGTCGTGAAATGGTCGTACGGGAAAATCCCCACTTGATCGCTACCTCGGAGATGCTGTGTTCCATTGCTCGTGCGCCGACGGTAACACCGCGCTCAAAATCACTTAAATCTTGATAATCTGCCATTGTAATAGCAGTAACGATCTAACAAATGCGCCAGACACATGTTGTCTTATATAGGTGTTTAGCGTATTCTGCCTGTTTACATATCTCTGTATTTGAATACGCATGCCTATACCAGTTTGTTTGGCGCTTCAGCGTATGAGTCTCAACCAGCTGCCGCTACCTGTCAAAACATCAGCTACAACAAAGGCAAAAATGACGTTAATTCAGTGCTAGAAACTGCACACAAGATGCACTGCATGCTTCAGGACGAAAAAGTACAGTATGCACAGTGACATAATCCCAAGATGACATTGCCACGGTGGCAGCTTCTGCCTTCAAATGAGAACATCATTGATGGTTTCTGAACAACTCCCGACTTTCAACAGAGTTTGGATGCACTCAAACAACGGCTTACTGACAAGGAAGGCAAGAGACAATCCTGTATAAACAAAAAGATGCTGTTGATTTGCAATTACACCGCTCTGGTTCCTGCAACGATAAAAAAGAGCAAGTGAAGCCACTCCCTCGTGTGCTTGTATCACGGCCGGCTCGGAATGTGTGCTATGAAGTGTATCACACCTTGAATTTGCCCAAATGTAAACGGAATGGCAAGCCACACGGAAGCTTACAAGCGTCTACTGGTCAACGCACAGAACGTAGTGATGGGTCAACCGACTGCTCAGTCGGCAATTTTTCGTTCAGTCGGTTTTTTTAGTAGAATGAAACAACTGAATGAAATTAGCCTCCGAGGCCAAGTCAATATATGAATGTTTTCACTCAGTCACCAGATTCCAATAGTTTCACTTAATGTGAGAAAACTGACTGATAAGTCTCTAGCAGTTACTGCAGGTATATAAATGTTTTCTCTCAGTCTCCAGATTTGAATGATTTCATTTACATACTTCTTCAGCCTTTTCAGTTATAATTGAACCACGATTAGCATCAACAATTTTTAGATACAAATAACGTATCTTATTTCAAGGAAAGGTGAATAAATAGTATATTTCTAAAAATGTATTATCTATGTACTTAAATACGATTTTTTTGTACTTCTGGCATTAAATATGAGTTTTTGGTTGGTTTTAAAAGATTAATAACTGGCGCTGCATTGCAAATTTATGTTTAAATAAATGAACAATTACTTTTTTATTTTAATTTATTGAGGCTCTGTCCCTCTCTTCTAGCTGGTTTGCACCCATCACCGAAAATTCTGTTTCAGTAAATGCTGAGGTGATAAGAACAGAAAGCATATAAGATACAATTTTTTTAACTGTCTGATGACTTAATAACTTGTTTCTAAGCATGTACTTTTATTTATCAGAAAAATGTATATCATATGTAAATATTGCACATATGATGTACATTTTTTATTTATAGATATTACATATTATTAACCAGTGATTCTAACTTAACAAATACCTTTGAAAATTCCATTATTTACCTTCGATTGTGTCAGTGTTTATTGTGTCCAAAAGTCCTTTGTTAATAACTCGAAATTAATAAATAATATACTTCGAAATTTTGTGCCTTTACATCTTCTAAAAGAAGTGACCTCTATATATCTTTTCATTTTAAATGACAGTTTTTAGTAGTTCCTTAAAATTTTGCTTTCTTGGACGTGAGTTATCTTTCTGGACGATTCAGATATTGAGTATGATCTGTAAGGGGAAACTAGACAGGTCTAAACGCGTGTGTGACATACGTCTATGAACTCCATCGAGACTAGGAGCTCTACACACAAACGTTCGAGAATCAAGCAAAAGGTTTTGATGCCAATTGTCACGTTTTACTATCTCGGAAGCTAAAGCACCTCTAAAAGGAAGCATTGATCACGGAATTAATTTCAGAGACGAGTGAACCTTTGCGTGACGTACACATCTGGAACATTCTGGACGTAGACTGTTTCAAATGCTACTAAGTTGACTCATGAACCACACGCCGCGAGTGATTTGTTATCTGCTCTAAAGTAAACTGTACCAGTTTGGGCGTATTATCTGTAGATAACACGAGTAAACTAGACTCCGATGGACTAGAGAACAGGACGACGGACAGGCAGTCACTCGAGATAACGAACTATTAACGTATACGGGTTCGTCTCGTGTCAGTATTAAAGTTTGACTAACAAGAGATAGACCGAAAGAAAAGAGAGAGAGAGAGATTGGAGAGGGTAGTTCAAAGATATTCTGCGTCATT
This sequence comes from Schistocerca piceifrons, assembly GCF_021461385.2. Lineage (NCBI taxonomy): Eukaryota > Metazoa > Arthropoda > Insecta > Orthoptera > Acrididae > Schistocerca > Schistocerca piceifrons. The sequence goes on along the minus strand of NC_060144.1, from coordinate 188,546,324 downwards.
CCTCACTGACTTGTTTAATTAACGCGCGAGCATCGTCAGAATCGGCAGGACATTTTTCCACACAAGCGACGTATGATTTACCCCCACCCCCTTGCCCCTGCTAGCCTTAGACATTCGTTACCTTTCCGATGGCTCTTGGCAAGACCGTTAACAGTCGGTCATGTAAACCTTGCCGTTTCTTAGAATGCCTATCATTTTATGTCTGTTTTAGAAACTATATGCTCCTCGCAATACAATGAAGAGCGATCGATCCCCTCAGTGTAAGTGATTTCGATTTTAGATCGACAGAAATCGTATCCCGTCAACTGATACCATCAACAGTGTACCGAAACAATCACGTCCCATCAATTGACGGGACTGACAGTCAAAGTGTTAAAAGAAACTTAAATGATTGAAGAAATGGATTGTTTTTTTTTTCTTTAAACTAAACATTACATAGACACATCTCTGTAACAGAAATAAATTCCTGAACCTTGTTCTAGTGCTAAACATTAAAAGAAGAAACAATCCATTTTCATTTACGGTAATTCCTGAGATCTTTAAAAAAACTTTTAATGCGAGAACTATACTTATTTTATAGTTGCAGCTTCAATCAAAGTGTGCTGTCTTGAAAATCGGTGAACTGAATGAAAATAAAAAAAAATCTTTAATTTTTTAGTTTAATAATGGAACTTTTTAATTCTGTAATTTACAAATTATTTCACTTTCCATCGGGAAAAATGGCACAGAAATAAAATAAAAAAATCATGCAGTTTTATATTGGCTTGTTCAACTGTTTATCTGCGTAAGTTGTATGTTATATGTGCATAGATGTCTGCGGAAATTTACGCAGCGGGAGGACAAGACTAAAACTGCCATCTTGGACATAAAAGATTTGGTCATTTTAGAGACGTATCACGCCACAGAAACTAAATTATCCACACTGATGAGCCAAAACATTATGACCATCTGCTTAATAGCTAGTTTGTCCATCTTCGGAACAAAATACATTACTGATTCTGCACATCAGGGATCCGACAGTTTTTTGGTAGGTTTGTGCAGGTGTGTTAGTATTAGATGTGTACGCACGGATCACGTAATTCGCGTAAATAACGGGTTGCCGATTTGCGTAGCGGTGATGACGCCCGATAGCGAACCGGGATGGGTCCCACAGCATTTAAATCAGGCGAATTTGATCGCCGGTACATCAACGTCAGCTCACTATGACGCTCCTCAAACCACTATAGCACGGTTCTGACTCCGAGACAGGGACAGTTATACTGCTGAAAGATGACATCACCGTCGGGAAGACAACACGCAGGAAGGGATGCAGATGGTTCGCAGCTGTCAGCGTTTCTTCTATTACTATCACAGGTCCCAAGCAAGCACAGGAAAATGTCTCCCGTAGCATAACATTGCTCCCAACAGCCTGCGTCCATGACGCGTTTAGAGCCGCCGTTCACTTCGATGACGGCGTTTGTGGAGACTACCATCGACCTAGTGTAGCAAAAACGTGATTCACCCAAAGAGCGGACACGTTTCCATTGATCGACGGTCGAATCCCGATGGTCCCGACCCCACTGCATTAGTAATCGACGAGGTCGTTGAGTTAGCATGTGAACACGTAAGGGTGGTCTGCTGCGGAGCTCCATGTTCAACGATGTATGAGGTGCATTCAAGTTCTAAGGCCTCCGATTTTTTTTCTAATTAACTACTCACCCGAAATCGATGAAACTGGCGTTACTTCTCGACGTAATCGCCCTGCAGACGTACACATTTTTCACAACGCTGACGCCATGATTCCATGGCAGCAGCGAAGGCTTCTTTAGGAGTCTGTTTTGACCACTGGAAAATCGCTGAGGCAATAGCAGCACGGCTGGTGAATGTGCGGCCACGGAGAGTGTCTTTCATTGTTGGAAAAAAGTCACTAGGAGCCAGGTCAGGTGAGTAGGGAGCATGAGGAATCACTTCAAAGTTGTTATCACGAAGAAACTGTTGCGTAACGTTAGCTCGATGTGCGGGTGCGTTGTTTTGGTGAAACAGCACACGCGCAGCCGTTCCCGGACGTTTTTGTTGCAGTGCAAGAAGGAATTTGTTCTTCAAAACATTTTCGTAGGATGCACCTGTTACCGTAGTGCCCTTTGGAACGCAAAGGGTAAAGATTACGCCCTCGCTGTCCCAGAACATGGACACCATCATTTTTTCAGCACTGGCGGTTACCCGAAATTTTTTTGGTGGCGGTGAATCTGTGTGCTTCCATTGAGCTGACTGGCGCTTTGTTTCTGGATTGAAAAATAGCATCCATGTCTCATCCATTGTCACAACCGATGAAAAGAAAGTCCCATTCGTGCTGTCGTTGCGCGTCAACATTGCTCGGCAACATGCCACATGGGCAGCCGTGTGGTCGTCCGTCAGCATTCGTGGCACCCACCTGGATGACACTTTTCGCATTTTCAGGTCGTCATGCAGGATTGTGTGCATAGAACCCACAGAAATGCCAACTCTGGAGGCGATCTGTTCAACAGCCATTCGGCGATCCCCCAAAACAATTCTCTCCACTTTCTCAATCGTGTCGTCAGACTGGCTTGTGCGAGCCCGAGGTTGTTTCGGTTTGTTGTCACACGATGTTCTGCCTTCATTAAACTGTCGCACCCACAAACGCACTTTCGACACATCCATAACTCCATCACCACATGTCTCCTTCAACTGTCGATGAATTTCAATTGGTTTCACACCACGCAAATTCAGAAAACGAATGATTGCACGCTGTTCAAGTATGGAAAACGTCGCCATTTTAAGTATTTAAAACAGTTCTCATTCTCGCCACTGGCGGTAAAATTCCATCTGCTGGACGGTGCTGCTATCTCTGGAACGTATTGACAATGAACGCGGCCTCATTTTAAAACAATGCGCATGTTTCTATCTCTTTCCAGTCTGGAGAAAAAAAATCGGAGGCCTTAGAACTTGAATGCACCTCGTACGATGAACGGTGTGCTCCAGAACACTTGTGCGTGAACCAGCGTTGTGCTCTTTCGGCAGAGATGCCACACATCACCATCTATCTTACTTTACAGACAGACAAACCCTCGAACTCCACGTTCTGTGAGGAGTCGTGGACGTCCCTAATCCGATAAGACCGATAACCTCGCAGTTTGGTCTCCTCCCCAAATCAACCCAACCCAACCCAACCCAGCACGCCCAGGCAGTATTAAGCCTTCCTATACCATTACACCTTAGTCACAAAAACGTTCACGGTCACCAATGTTCCGGGGTGCATTACGTGTTCTCACCTCTCGGCATGTGAGGGTATGTCTGAATAACTAATAATACTGAACTTGCACTCCTCGAGAAGAGAATACGATCGCACTCCTCGAGAAGAGAATGCGATCGCACTCCTCGAGAAGAGAATGCGATCGCACTGCTCGGCGGCCCAGTCCCAAAGCTCTTGGCACCAACGCAAGCGATGCAGCCAATGTGCGGCATCAGAAGACTGGTCGTTGGCATAGAGATCACCCCCATGGAGTCACCAGTCTACTGTGGAGCGTGAGTTGCTTGCCTTGTAGTCTTGTTAAATGTGGTTGCACCCGATGTTTGACGTCTGTCCTTTTTTGCTTGTTACACTATGTAGCAGTTACCTGCTGCTGTAGTTTACCGCTATCGACAAAATCCTCTCCTTCAGTCGGCAGAGCCTGTGGTTCGGAACCCCCGATGATGCACGAGAAACAATGCTATGCACAATAGCAAATTTCAGGGTTACACTCGTCACACTTCGTCGTTCTTCCAGTTTCCTGACGAGTCTTCCCCCTGTGAAGTCATCCAGATGTTGCCTCCAGACCACGTTGTAGTGAAGAAAGCCACTACAGTGCTCCGTAACTGCTTGCTGTGTGACAAACACTGTACGTATTTTCCCATTCCCTTAACCTCCCCGCGTTGCAGGGCAGCCCCATTAGACACTACAATCAAGCAGACTTCCCGCCATGTGGTACCCAACTTTCTGTGCACGGCTGGGAGACCTCTGGCATTTTCACCGAGTAGTCAATACATTATTTCATGTATCCCGTCCTTAAGTTTTGCAGAGGAGTGTATTTGGAAGTAACAATGTATAGAAATACGCATGAAACGATGCACAAGGCTCACTTGTAGGGAAAGCAAATGACAGGCTACGATTCCTTTAAAGGAAACAGCTGCTTGTCTGGGAAGATATTGCTTACGAAAAGCTTGTACTGGTCATGTGTCTGGACCCATGGGCGAGCTGCTGAGAAACATGAACTGCCAGAAGCTTGAAAGCAGACGCTGACAATTATGCAAAATTCCAAGAGCCAGTATCAAGTGAGGGATCTAGGAATGTATTAGAGCCTTCTACGTATCGCTCCTGTAGGGCCCGTAAAAAATATTAGATTAATTAACAGCGCGCACAGAGACATGTAAGGGGTTGTTCTCCCAGCGCTCCATACTCAAGTGGAGCGCGAAGAAACCCTAATAAGTCGTACAACGGGAACTACCCTCAGCCATGAACTTTACAGCTATTGGTTGAGTATGGATGTAGGTGGAGATGTACAACATGAGGACATCACGCATATGGAGCGACCAGATAGCTACTTGGTTCAAAATGGTTCAAATGGCTCTGAGCACTATGGGACTTAACATCTGAGATCATCAGTCCCCTAGAACTTAGAACTACTTAAACCTAACTAACCTAAGGACATCACACACATCAATGACGAAGGCAGGATTCGAACCTGCGACCGTAGCGGTCTCGATGTTCCAGACTGTAGCGCCTAGAACCGCTCGGCCACTCTGGCCGGCAGAAGCATTTCCACTAGGAGTTCTGGACAGCCTCATCAATCGCATGGGGAGCTGTGGTCCTTCCAATGTTGTCACGCGAATCTACCGCACCTCATGCTGACGATCTGTATATGACAGCAGTGTGTGTGTGTGTGTGTGTGTGTGTGTGTGTGTGTGTGTGTGTGTGGAGAGGGGACGGGGCAACACATTTGCCTCTTTATACAGGAGGAACAGTAAACACTAAATCATACTTTTTGAGGTGGCATTGCAGACTAATTCTTATAAAACATCCCATACAGGTGTAACTAAATTCCCTTTACAGACGTTGTGACTTGTAGTGGGGGCCAAGACGGTCAAGTTTAGCATGGGAACTCACGTCCTAAAACGTACCGTTTTCCCTCTAAACGCAAAATATACCCTCAAATCTCACGGATTTTCTTCGCGACTGACTAGGGTATTACATAATTATGTCATGCACCGATCACCTGACGTTCCATGCCCACTACAGGCTTGTTTACATGTCATTCTATTGAGTTTGTGATCTGCCCATAGAGATTTGTACCTACCGTTGTGCTTGTGGTCTTCGTTAATACTGCGCTACTGTACGTTAGTTATCATCCACTACCGTACAGAATACAAGCTGCATCTTCCTGTTGACCACCGGGAACTACAGGTTTTCGGAATATGCTGACACGATATTATTGTACGTAAAGCTTGGTGCAGTGGGAGGGCTGGTCGTCAATTGTACGCAGAGCGTTTTCCACATCGCCAGACACCTTCGCACCTCCTCTTTGGCACGGTGTACCAGCAGGCCTCGGAGACTGGTACATTCACCACCAGTAGAGCCAACCGTGCTACTCCACGGCGGCGCCGCACACTAGACTTTGAAGAGACTGTACTACATGCAGTGGAAGAGGACGCGGCAGCGGATACCAGAAACGTAGCAGGTGACTAAATGTGCATCACCAAAATGTCTTGTGTGTTTTGCACGAGCAGCAGCTACGCCTGTACCACCCCTAGAAGGCACAGGCAGTGCAGCGACAGGACTTTGCGTCACGAGTCCACTTTTGCAGATGATTCTTGCACCGTTTTGTCAACGAGTCCGACTTGCTATGCCGGTTCATTTTCACGGATGTAGCCACGTTCATCAGGTAAGGTGTTCTCATTTCCCACAACAGTCGTGTATGGGCTGATGCAAACTTAAATACTGTGCGCCACCACAGGTTTACGAAATGATACCATATGAACATTCGGTCAGGGTGTGTGGATGGTCATGTAATTGGGGGTCACCTTCTTCCACTAAACCTCCAGGGCGCTACATACACTACTGGCCATTGAAATTGCTACACCAAGAAGAAATGCAGATGATAAACGGGTATTCATTGGGCAAATATATTATACTAGAACTGACGTGTAATTACATTTTCACGCGATTTGGGTGCATAGATCCTGAGAAATCAGTACCCAGAACAACAACCTCTGCCAATAATAACGGCCTTGATACGCCTGGGCATTGAGTCAAACAGAGCTTGGATGGCGTGTCCAGGTACAGCTGCCCATGCAGCTTCAACGCGATACCACAGTTCATCAAGAGTAGTGACTGGCGTATTGTGACGAGCCAGTTGTTCGGCCACTATTGACCAGACGCTTTCAATTGGTGAGAGATCTGGAGAATGTGCTAGCCAGGACAGCAGTCTAATATTTTCTGTATCCCAAAAGGCCCGTACAGGACCTGCAACATGCGGTCGTGCATTATCCTGCTGAAATGTAGGGGTTCACGGGGATCGAATGAAGGGTAGAGCCACGGGTCGTAACACATGTGAAATGTAACGTCCACTGTTCAAAGTGCCGTCAATGCGAACAAGAGGTGACCGAGACGTGTAACCAATGGCACCCCATACCACCACTCCGGGTGATACGTCAGTATGGCGATGACAAATACACGCTTCCAATGTCCGTTCACCGCGATGTCACCAAACACGGATGCGACCATCGTGATGCTGTAAACAGAACCTGGATTCATCCGAAAAAATGGTTGTTGTCTTGCAAACGTCCCCATCTGTTGACTCAGAGATCGAGACGTGGCTGCACGATCCGTTACAGTCATGCGGATAAGATGCCTGTCATCTCGACTGCTAGTGATACGAGGCCGTTGGGATCCAGCACGGCGTTCCGTCTTACCCTCCTGAACCCACCGATTCCATATTCTGCTAACAATCATTGGATCTCGACCAACGCGAGCAGCAATGTCGCTATAAGATAAACAACAGCCGGCCGGTGTGGCCGAGCGGTTCTAGGCGCTTCAGTCTGGAACCATGCGACCTCTACGGTCGCAGGTTCGAATCCTGACTCGGGCATGGCTGTGTGTGATGTCCTTAGATTAGTTAGGTTTAAGTAGTTCTAGGGGACTGATGACCTCAGCTGTTAAGTCCCATAGTACTCAGAGCCATTTGAACCATTTTTGATAAACCGCAATCGCGGTAGGCTACAATCCGACCTTTATCAAAATATGAAACGTGATGGTACGCATTTCTCCTCCTTACACGAGACATCACAGCAACGTTTCACCAGGCAACGCCGGTCAACTGCTGTTTGTGTGTGAGAAATCGGTTGGAAACTTCCCTCATGTCAGCTTGTGTGAATGGTCTGAAAATCTAATCATTTGCATATCGCAGCATCTTCTTCGTGTTGGTTAAATTTCGCTTCTATAGGACGTCATCTTCGTAGTGTAGCAATTTTAATGGCCAGTAGCGTACTTAAACCTAACTAACCTAAGGACATCACACACATCCATGCCCGAGGCAGGATTCGAACCTGTGACCGTAGCAGCGGATGCTGGAGGGTCAAGGATTGGTGATCGTGTGTACCGGAGTATGATAAGGAGGTAGCGTATCTGTGCTGACGTCGGCGGTCTTCACATAGCGTGGTCGTGCGGTAGCGTTCTCGCTTCCCACGCCCGGGTTGCCGGGTTCGATTCCCGGCGGGGTCAGGGATTTTCTCTGCCTCGCGATCGCTGGTTGTTGTGTGCTGTCCTTAGGTTAGTTAGGTTTAAGTAGTTCTAAGTTCTAGGGGACTGATGACCATCGATGTTAAGTCCCATTGTGCTCAGAGCCTTCACATAGAGCCCTACTTGTGAATGAACCCAGACGACGAGTAACAGGAGCCAGAGAGTAACGTGTGTTGTGGTAATGTGCGTCTGGCAGGAAAGTGGTAAGTTTCCGGACATGAATTCCTATGCTAAACTTAACTGTCTTGGTTCCCGCAAGTCCTCGAGATTTGTAAACGGAATTTAGTTACAGCCGGTGCAACAAAATGGTTCAAATGTCTCTGAGCACTATGGGACTTAACATCTGAGATCATCAGTCCCCTAGAACTTAGAACTACTTAAATCTAACTAACCTAAGGACATCACACACATCCATGCCCGAGGCAGGATTCAAACCTGCGACCGTAGTGGTCTCGTGGTTCCAGACTGAAGCGCCTAGAACCGCTCGGCCACATCGGCCTGCCCCTGTGCAACAAGTGTCCAGTTTGTATTGGTTATGAAGATGAGTTATCTACGACGTATGTATGCAGACAAGCGGCGAATGAAAGTTTGTACACAGGACGGGATTCGAACTTTGGTCTCCCGCTCACCAGGTATATGCGCTAACCACGACACCACACTGGCACAGTGGCTTTGCATAGCTGCACGGGCTACCCTGGCACGCTTGTCTACTCAATCCAAATTTCAATACAGTTGGAGAGCCTCTGCAATGCTGTTCGCGTTTAGAGGGAATATCACATGGGGTAGGATTTTGGACAGAGGAGCTCAACAAAGGCGCATGGATGGCACCAAGGATTGTATTGACGAACTGGAGTGTCTTAGAAAGCCCTTTGTCGATTTATTCATGCATGTGTCAATGCTGCACCTTCCGCAACCCCCACCCCCCTTCGTGATCAACCCACAGGCGGACTGAAAAAACATGAGCACCATTTGTTACTTCGGATATGATGTTTAAATTTTCTAGAATGTTTGTGAAGGATTCATAGTGTTTCAACCCTGTATAATAGAGTAAAAATCGCTGTCACATTATCTTCCAAAGCTGTTGGATAACATTTAATGCGGTAGCCACCCCTCGATGTCCCTAGATAATGGTTGAATCGTCCGGTGGATATCAGTACTGTTGAACGTTGCCAAGAACGTTCCTATTACTCATCGCACTACGATCTGTCGTTTTCGACCGCGAAATGTGTGCGAATCAGTGCCACAAGGGAAAGGGTGGTTTCATTGACGCCATTTATGCCACATCCTGATGCCTTTTCCTGTCGGTAATGAGTGGTGGTTTTTATGAAATGTTTTCCTCGGTCACCTATAAGGAAACAGCGTGATTTCAACGCTGTCCGTTGCGGTTCTCACTTCTATCACAGCGGTGTCAAAAGGAAGTGGAAATGTGGATAAGACGGGGGTGTGACGAACTTTCCATTGCCGGCCGCTGTAGACGAGCGGTTCTAGGCGCTTCAGTCCGGAACCGCTCTGCTGCTACGGTCATAGGTTCGAATCGTGCCTCGGGCATGGATGTGTGTGATGTCCTTAGGTTAGTTAGGTTTAAGTACGCTACTGACCATTAAAATTGCTACACCACGAAGATGACGTCCTATAGAAGCGAAATTTAACCAACACGAAGAAGATGCTGTGATATGCAAATGATTAGCTTTTCAGACAATTCACACAAGGTTGGCGCCGGTGGCGACACCTACAACGTGCTGACATGAGGGAAGTTTCCAACCGATTTCTCACACACAAACAGCAGTTGACCGGCGTTGCCTGGTGAAACGTTGTTGTGATGTCTCGTGTAAGGAGGAGAAATGCGTACCATCACGTTTCATACTTTGATAAAGGTCGGATTGTAGCCTATCGCGATTGCGGTTTATCGTATCGCGACATTGCTGCTCGCGTTGGTCGAGATCCAATGACTGTAAGCAGAATACGGAATAGTGGGTTCAGGAGGGTAATACGGAACGCCGTGCTGGATACCAACGGCCTCGTATCACTAGCAGTCGAGATGACAGGCATCTTATCCGCATGGCTGTAACGGATCGTGCAGCCACGTCTCGATCCCTGAGTCAACAGATGGCGACGTTTGCAAGACAACAACCATGTGCACGAACAGTTCGACGACGTTTGCAGCAGCAGGGACTATCAGCTCGGAGACCATGGCTGCGGTTACCCCTGACGCTGCATCACAGACAGGAGCGCCTGCGATGGTGTACTCAACGGCGAACCTGGGTGCAAGAATGACAAAACGTCATTTTTTCGGATGAATCCAGGTTCTGTTTACAGCATCATGATAGTCGCATCCGTGTTTGGCGGCATCGCGGTGAACGCACATTGGAAGCGAGTATTCGTCATCACCCGGCGAGATGGTATGGGGTGCCATTGGTTACACGTCTCGGTCACCTCTTGTTCGCATTGACGGCACTCTGAACAGTGGACGTTACATTCCAGATGTGTTACGACCCGTGGTTCTACCCTTCATTCGATCCCTGCGAAACCCTACATTTCAGCAGGATAATGCACGATCGCATGTTGCAAGTCCTGTACGGGCCTTTCTGGATACAGAAAATGTTCGACTGCTGCTCTGGCTAGCCCATTATCCAGATCTCTCACCAATTGAAAACGTCTGGTCAATGGTGGCCGAGCAACTGGCTCGTCACAATACGCCAGTCACTACTTTTGATGAACTGTGGTATCATGTTGAAGCTGCATGGACAGCTGTACCTGTACACGCTATCCAAGCTCTGTTTGACTCAATGCCCAGGCGTATCAAGGCCGTTATTACGGTGAGAGGTAGTTGTTCTGGGTACTGATTTCTCAGGATCTATGCACCCAAATTGCGTGAAAATGTAATCAAATGTCAGTTCTAGTATAATATATTTGTTCAGTGAATACCCGTTTATCATCTGCATTTCTTCTTGGTGTAGCAATTTTAATGGCCAGTATTGTGGTTCTACGTCTAGGGGACTGATGGCCTCAGAGTCCCGTAGTGCTTAGAGCCATTTGAACTATTTAAACCTTCCCATTGCGTGACCCGTTCACGGTGGCATTGAGGGGAAGTGTGGTGAAATTTGATGACAACTTGACCTCATTAACCCACCTTACACGTCACATAAACTTCTGAACTCTGGCCTTTTTTTCGCATGTGACGACATCTTCCTGTTCGAAGCGTCGCGGAGCCAGAGTGTCCGCGACAGAGCGCCACGCTTTTTCAGCGTTAGAGAGAAATGTAAGCATCTTACAGCGAAATTTCAAACTTTTGTATCGCACTGGGAGACAGTGACTGGGTTTCAAAAAAAGAGACGCTTAAATTGTTTTGCGAAGTGTAGTTAGGCCCCTGCTACTATCGCTGAATAATTTCCTTAATTGTGTAAGAATTATTTTCCGGATATTGGTCTTAGAGTAAAAAACATATCGCCAAGGGTCGCTGTTCTCAACAATACAGGGGCTCCGTAGCGGGCCACGCCGTTGCTGGGCAACAGGCTGTGACGTCGCGACTGACGAGCAACATGGAGGCATCCGTCCCCAGTCAGCAAAGTCTTAAGAAAACCGTGACGAGCAGTAAGAACACGGATCAACGATAACAGTCAGAAGGTAAGAGATCAGCAAACATCTGAGTTCCGCCGATTCATGACGTCGTCCAAAACGCAGGCGTCAAATCGATTGCGTCTTTCCGAGTACGCAAACAAATTCTCACGGTCATGTTTATTTAGTTAATATGTAGAGCTTTGACACTGCAGTTACGTTCAGAGAAAATCAAAGAGTGCCTGAGGCAGTTTGTGTTGGAGAAGCATGAATTTTAGAAATTTTGTAATTACAAAAAAATCGGAATTCTACAAATTATATATTGTACGAAGTGTCTTCGCTTGCATAGACAATGCACGATAAGTCGAGTGTGTCACCATGGTCTCGTGAAACAGACGTTGGTAATTTCCTAGAATGACTGCCTATCGAAGTCTCGAGGTCAAAACGATACGTATCGAACGTGCGATCGTAAATCGATAATGCGACTTCGTGGCTGGCGTTGTGATCAATTATTTGTGATCCTAATTTTTATCTGTTTCCCGTTGTTCCCGTAGTTGCTCTAAATTACATACCTCCACGAATTATTTTTGAGGTGCTAGGGAAACCAAGACGATTTATATCGTTAGAGAGTGGTATGTCTGGTGTTCTTGATGTTTCTTCGGCGGATTCTCTCACATGGAAAAATCTAATTCCATGTTTATCCAGCGTAGAAAATTGTTTGACTTTTGTCGTAAATAGGAGTATTAACAGACGAGGGAAAAAGGGACTGTGTAGACTGTGATTGTGCAAAGTGTGTAAAATTTCGTAAGAACAGTTTCGATGCTGAAATACCGTTACAATTTCATTGCGGACAGTGCGGAAAACGAACGAGTATCAGGAAGAATACATTGTTCGACTGTTCCAAATTATCCACCCAGACAACCGTAATGGACTTTAACATGACGACAATACCGACGACGAGTAGGGTAAGTCGTCTCCTTTGCAATTGCAAGTATTTTTGTAACACTCTTCTTTTGTCATTGCTGCAGCGAGCACCGTAAATATAACGCCCGGCATCAAAGTTGCATGATCGATTTACGATCGCACGTTCGATATGTATTGTTTGGACCCCGCGACTTCAATAGGCAATCATTCTTGGAAATTACCCAGACGTTTCCTATTGAACTATCATAATAAAATTAAATGATCGTATGGCATTTACTGGCCGGGATGACCCCTTCGGGGTTCGGCCACCTTATTGCAAGTCTTTGTAGTTGACGCCACTTCGGCGACTTACGTGTCGATGATGATGAAGGACATACAACACCCATCCCCTGCCGGGAATCGAACCCGGGCCCCCTTGCGTAAAAAGTAATATATAACTTCCACAGACAAATTTCGAACAATGAGCTGTTCTTTTTTTTTCAGGGAATTAAATTGCTTTTAAATTGTAGGTGTCTTGCAAGTGGAACGAAATGTCATTTGAAACTATTGTTTCTGCTTACGGTTAATAAAATGAGGTGGAACAGCTTTCGTCTGTGTGCCAGTGTATTCCATATTCTCAGTCCCAGCGCACCGCGCCAGCATTTTCTTGGCTTCTCGCCTCCCCCGTACTGGACTGGTAGACGTCGCAGTAATCGTAGTCGCTAATAACGTTGATTTCTCAAGCTGCCAACTATGGCGTTCGAATGATATTGCGCGCAGTAGGCCTAAAACTAAAGTCTTCATTGTTAAATGATGTGTTTTGTTGCGGTGAAAAGGAATTTATAGCAATCATTTGTACACGACCTCTTACTGAGACGTGTACCCCATGATCTGACAATAAGCAGTAAACGTTGACTCTGAGAAGACCATCAGAGCAGCAGTTGACGGGAATAGCTGTTTCGATAGGGAGGTGAGAAAACTTGGATTTCATGGTCGAGCGGCTGCTCGTGAGCTACACATCACGCCGGCAAATGCCAAACAACTCCTCGCTTGGTGTAAGGATCGCAAACATTGGACGATTGAACAGTGGAAAAACGTTGTGTGGAGTGACTAATCACGGTACACAAAGTGGCGATCCGGCGGCAGTCTGTGGGTGTGGCGAATGCCCGGTGAATGTCGTCTGCCAGCGTGTTTAGTGCCAACAGTAAAATTCGGAGGCAGTGTTGTTATGGTGTGGTCGTGTTTTTCATGCAAGGGGTTTGTACCCCTTATTGTTTTACATGTCACTATCACAGCACAGGCCTGCAGTGATGTTTTAAGCAACTTCTTGCTTCCCACTGTTGAAGAGCAATTCGGAGATGGCGATTGCATCTTTTAACACGATCGAACATCTGTTCACAATGCGCGGCCTTTGGCGGAGTGGCTACACGACAATAACATCCTTGTAATGGACTGGCATGCACAGAGTCCTGATCTGAATCCTATGGAACACCTTAGTGCAGCATTCCGTGAAGAATGGGTTGCCATTCCCCGAGAAACCCTCCAGCAACTGACTGAACGTATGTCTGCGAGAGTGGAAGCCGTCGTCAAAGTTAAGGGTGGGCCAACATCAAATGGAATTCCAGCATTACGGATGGAGGGCACCACGAACTTGTAAGCCATTTTTAGCCAGGTGAAGCCCGTGAAGACTATTTACAACATGTTGATTCCTATAGAGGAGATTTTCGGTCTCCAGAAATGTCATTTTTTTCATTGTAATGTTTCTTGTAGCTGTTAGACAGAAGAATTACACATTTGATACAGTTTTGTTCCATATGCGTGTGCATAATTTCCAAATAATACAATCGCCATACCACAAGGAACTTAGATTTCTTATTTCCTCAGTTCATTTATCTGAAGCCCTTTTCATTAAGAACGTGTGAAGAATACATGTATAATGTCTCTAATTGGATCCGTCAGCGTAGTTACTTCAGAGGTGGTTCACGACATCGATTCCGAGCACGGGAACTGTATAACTGAGTGATAGACCGTAGTTCTTGTAACGGTTGTAATAACACATGATTCAATGTTGTGGTCGGGTATCGGTGATTGTAGAAGCTTCCCGAGCTGATAATACAAATGGTCCAAATGGCTCTGAACACTATGGGACTTAACATCTATGGTCATCAGTCCCCTAGAACTTAGAACTACTTAAACCTAACTAACCTAAGGACAGCACACAACACCCAGCCATCACGAGGCAGAGAAAATCCCTGACCCCGCCGGGAATCGAACCCGGGAACCCGGGCGTGGGAAGCGAGAACGCTACCGCACGACCACGAGATGCGGGCAGCTGATAATACAATTTTATTTTAATAAGTCTTATAATTTCCCATTATATCAGGCACAATGCCACACTATGTAGTAATTCATTTTATTGGTTACCTTACCTCTTGATTGTACTACACTTTTCTAGTCCATAACAGATAAATTCAGAAATCCTCTCAAAAACCAGGGCTTCGTTTATAGCAATAACATCTGCTGTAAATACAAAACTCTTATTTACAAGTAAAATCTGTCAATTAATTTAGGAGAACATATTTGGAAATCTCTCGTGTTACATTGTATTTTTATATCTGCCTGGGTAAATTTCCAGAGAGTTTGATCAAATCCATTATTCGATAGTTCCATGTCTCGGTATGTTACAATTACAAGTTGCAATGGTGTAAGATAAGGAAGATTATAGTATCCAGGGCGGGTCAAGTTGTCAATTCGTTTTAATCTATTGGAGATTGCTGCAGACTAGTGGCGAACATTTAAAACTATTCAGAGAGACTTCTTCGGTTTGGCCAGCGAGTTGCTTGTCGATTGCTGCAGGAGCTACTCTGCGGTAATTTGTGTTTTTGGATTCGGAAAAAAATCCTCTTTTAGCAAAGATCACAATTTGTTCTCATTGATCGTTAGTTTCGGCTAACGTTGCCACCAGTCTACAGATCACGGTATGACGGACATTTTCCTTGTTCACCGACACCACTTGCCATGGGCAACTTTTTGCGATGTTCACGCTGCACATTTGGAGTCTGTGTCATACAATACTAGCACTGTTGATACAACTTCATATGACAATGTGGAAATTATGTATTGTTATTTGTTGCTTCGTCTCTAGAGTAACGCAATGTGTTAATTGTAACCTCACTCTGCGCATGTGGAAATTATATAACGTTAACGTTATTACGCAGTGGGTGCAACGTTCTCTTAGACTTGAGTGATTTTAAACTCATGTTTCATCGAGCTGTAAGCAAGATTGAGCTATGCAGTTCGCACAGGATTTATGACAATGTGCCCTATCGATTGGTGTTTGTACATAGAAAACAGTTTTCTTATGCTTTGATGAATATGGCCAACATCTTTAGCCGAATCTAGTAAAACTAGTAATCAATAAAATAAATTAATCAGTAAAAGTAATAAATTGCACTCTTGCCTAATAAAGGATTTTTTATGAATCCAATAGCTGTAAACAATAGCAGATTTTGTGTTTCCTCTATGATGTAAAACAACTGAAAAATCCATTTGAATGTGTTTATATATATATATATATATATATATATATATACTCGGGCACAGTGACGTCGCCACTGTGCCAGAGCACACATTTCGTAACGTATTTACCTTATTTCAAGACAACGGAATTGATAATAACACAGTATTTCGTGAAATAAATATATTAAGGCATAAGTGTATTAACAACATGGTGGAAAGCTATGTTCTCTAATCACGGGTTTATGTTAAGACGCTGTAAATTATTTTAAAAAATATCTACAACAATAGTAGGATTCCCAAACTATTTAAAAGGCACGTGATGCTGCAAGAGAAGAAAAGATACCGTTTGCTACAGAAGCCAAACTCTTCAGTGTTTCGAGAAACACACTTAAAAAAAGAGTTCTTAAAAAAAAGTGATACTACAGACAAGAAGATTCAGGATAACTTCAGATGCGTACTTAACCAAGAGCAAGAGGAAGAACTCCTTAAATATACTTTTGACATGGAACGAAGACATTATGGCATATTCGTAACTGATTGACGCCACTTTGCACTTCAGCTTCCTGAGCGAAATAATTTACTTTTCCCATTCAACAAAGAGTAAAAGATGGCAGGCAAGGATTGAGTGACACAGTTTAGGTTCAAATGGCTCTGAGCACTATGGGACTCAACTGCTGTGGTCATAAGTCCCCTAGAACTTAGAACTACTTAAACCTAACTAACCTAAGGACATCACACACATCCATGCCCGAGGCAGGATTCGAACCTGCAACCGTAGTGGTCGTGCGGTTCCAGACTGTAGCGCCTTTAACCGCTCGGCCACTCCGGCCGGCTCACAGTTTAGGAAGAGACATCCAAACATAAACCTTTCAAAACCAGATTCCACTTGATCTGACTCTTATTTATCGTTTTCTGTATGGCCACTTTTAATTAAGTTCACTTTTCTTTTAAAAAAGAAGGGTTTGAATAATAATAATACAATTTTTTAGTGACAGAATGTATAACACAGTTTACGCAGATATATTTCATGTGATTATCTATGACATGAGGTAAGATAGACATTTCCTCAGAGTGGCCAACTTACCCGTTTTCCGCTACTGTTGTGTTACTTAACTGGTAAGTATACAAAATTTCAAAACCAGTACCAATAGCATATGTGTGAACTCTATATATAAACTGATCCCTCAGCAATAATAAGTCGTTGACTTGCTGGTGGGCGTAAGAGACTTAATTCTTACAATCCTTAAAACGTTTGGTGTTTCGATTCTTGTGCATTTCTTAGGATTTCTCTGCTAAAACTCTTCTTGGCGATGTTAAAGACATTTGCACTGGTTCCGTTAACTAGGCATTTTTAGGAGTGGTGGACATCAATCCAAGACACCTGAACCAAATGAAACTGACAACTGTAATTTTAACGGCGCCTTTTTGAACCATTAACATAATTACGATGAATCAAACAGTTGTTGATCTTTGTGAGATCAATAGCTGGTACCTGTTGAGTAGCTTACTTCAATATTTATTAACCTGCAAAGAGTTCTCATTCGACCAGTCTTAGATTATATGTGATCTTTTGTGGCAGCGGTTCGATAAAGGCACTCCTAAAATATAAGTTCTCCTTTCCTTTGTCCAGGTCTTGTCAAACGAAGCAATGGAAATGCCTTTGACTATCCGAAGAAGGTTTGTAGCCGAATATTCAAGAAACGAAATACGATGTGCTTGAAATACTGCAAGAATTACGCTGCTACGCTCAACTACCAGCGATAACACGTATTTACGTCTAACGTAGCCACATCTTATGTAGTGTTGGCAGAAGAGCCAACACTGTGTTTCTAGAGGAAGCCGAAATGCACGCGTTTAATTACACGCTGACTGGCGTGAGGTCTGGAACAGGACAATATCTTGAGAATTGTAAATAAAGTACGTAGATGATGTAATACTTAACTTTAATCCACAATTGTAGAACATCTCTCTTGATGATACATGCTTCATAATATTAATTATCAATTGAATACGACGCCTTGCTAGGTCGTAGCAAATGTAGCTGAAGGCTATGCTAACTATCGTCTCGGCAAATGAGAGCGTATTTGTCAGTGTAGCTTCGCTAGCAAAGTCGGCTGTACAACTGGGGCGAGTGCTAGGACGTCTCTCTAGACCTGCCGTGTGGTGGCGCTCGGTCTGCGATCACTGACAGTGGCGACACGCGGGTCCGACGTATACTAATGGACCGCGGCCGATTTAAAGGCTACCACCTAGCAAGTGTGGTGTCTGGCGGTGACACCACATCTTACAATGACTGAAGAGACTGTGAATGTACAGGGACATCTGCTCCGTATATACAACACAGCCAGTCTCTTCGAACTGCCGTAAAAACGATCTAATACTCAGCAACAAATACACACTTTGTATCATAACTAATCTATTTCGACATTTGTTCTATTGCTAGTAAAAAGACAACTACGTACTCAAAGCGGTCAACAGTCTTGAAAGTGAATCGATCTGCAGTCAAAGGCACATCACTTCTGACTTTCTTACTTATGACCAGGTATTCTGTCTGATCTTCATTAACACGTAATCGTGTTTTCTCAGCAATTTTTAATAGTTTTGCATTATCCAGATTAAGTCTGTTTTGGAACTACTTATCAGTGCTACATCGTCTGCCTAAGCAAGTCTAGTATTTTCACCTTCTCCAGTTGGGTCTCTTGTGGATTGGTTTTAGTAAATTCTCTATCCATTTTCTCAAATTCTCTATTCATCTTCTCTATCCGTCTTCTATAAAATAGGTGAAATGGCGTCCCCTTGTCTCAGTCCGAGTAAACCTTAAAGTTTTCAGTTTCTCCTATATGTCAAGTAACAGCGAACAAAATACATTTTAGTTTCATCAGAATTCTAAAGGAAAGATCACTTAGTACTAACATCAAAATCCGTGTATCAATCGACTACTTACTGGTAACGTTATGCGGATGTGAAGTGTTAATATTCAGAAAGAAGGTGAAGAAAAACTGTTGATATTCGACGGAAAAATACTAAGGAAAATTTCTGGACCTGTTTGTAATGAAAATAACATGGAATGGACGATAAGGATCAATGAAGAATTAAGATAACTGTACAAACACCATAACATCGTCTAAACGCTAAAGAATGTTGCCGCACTTATGTCCGACATCAACGTGCAATAACCATTCACAGACAATTGGCAGCCGTAGCAGTGGAGGGCATATAAAGTGAATTGGGGGGACGCGGAAAACAGCGCATTCGTCGTAATAATGCGAAAACGGAGGAATTTAGCTAACGTTCAAAATGGCATGATCACAGGCTACCGGGCCAAGGGTAGAACCATTTCCGAAACGGCTAACTTTGTAAACTGTTTGCGTGCCGCCGTGGTTAAAGTACACCGTGCATGGCAAAATGGCGCAGGGCATCAGTAATGCCATAGATGACAAGGGTGAACGACGGCTGCAGAGATGTGTGTCGACCAATAGGCGTGCAACCGTTGAACAACCGACCACCCGGTTGAACCAAGGGGCTACCAACAGCCTGTCCTCAATGACCGATCAGCGATCATTGTTGTGTGTGGTCTCCGCAGCAGGCGCCTCGCAGGGGCGGATTAATGAAGTTTTGTGGGTGGGGGCGGTTGCCTAGAGGAGAAAGAAGACCAGGGGTCCACCCTATGATAGTTCAGGGGGAAAAACCTTCAAAAGCTACTGTGTTTGCTGTTTTGATACTTAAAAATATCAAACAACTGCAAAAATTTCTTGGAATGTGTAGAATTCACAATTTTTTTCTGAGTTGTTAATACACAGCAAACTGTTTGTATATGCTCCTGATTTCTGGGCAAGCAGTCTATCAACAATAGTAACAAAGACAAGATGGGAGTAAAGCATATAGCGCCCGAAGGCCAGTATTACACTACCAAATTTCTTTGTTAAATATCTTTGTCAAAGAAATTTGATGGTGTAATAGGGAACTTTGTCAAATCTCGTGTGTCGTCAAATAAATTTGATCAAATCTAGGGCCTCGCTGTAGATTTGGTCAAAGAAGTCGCTTGTCTTCTGTTCACTGCAATGTGACATGTTACCACGTGGAGCGCTAGCATCGTTGCAGCGTTCTGTCATCTGTAGTGTTTTTATAAGCATTGCTGGTAAATACAGATGGTGTGCACCGACAACTACAAAATTAGTAGAGATGTATGAAGCTGATGAGGCGCTTTACAACGTGAGGCACCCTGAATACAAAAATAGATTAACAAGATTGGAGACCTGACCTGACTTGACCTAACCTAACTCTCTCCTGTAGCAAGGAATCGGAGTGTTACAGTGAGCCTGTCTTCTGTAGATATAGCAGTTCATAAGTGAGTATTGTGCTTTGTGATATGAGGATACACTTCACTGAGCACGTACTGAAAGGTATGCTCATCCATTCTTAAGTAATTGATTTGCGACTTGACGTCCTCCACTATAAGCTCACTTAACAAGTTTTGTTGAATGCTTTTATCGTGTCGCCGTAAAACCCACGGCTTGACCTAGGTACGTTTCCTTTTTACCACCGCTTCTCTTCCGCATGTGCACCCAGTGCAGTTGTGGTACATCAACAGCTGTGGTTAATAAGTTGTTGTTGTCAGCTATCTTGAACTTTGACGAAAAATATGATGACAGTGTAATACCCCTTTTTAGCACCACGCTAAAGATCTTTGTCAAATATATTTAACGTATATTTGATCAAATCTTTGACAAAGAAATTTGATATTGTAATACCGGCCGAAGGGAAACGCGAAGCACATGATGTTGTGGGAGATCGGAAAGCCCTGCTAGTTAGTATTTGGCGCCCACGATACGAACAGGAGGGGGAGCACAAGTCACTGGTACAGATAGTACACTTTCTCGGGCACTCAAAGTAAGGTGGCTTGGGGCATACTGAACTAAATCACTAAATCCACTGATCATGACTAAGTTCACGTGCTCAACTTTGGCGCAGATTACAAAAATTACCATTTGATTTTAATTTAGTTTCGACTCTCTGGTTAGGAGGGCGGGGGAGGGGGCGGGGGGGAATCACCCCATCCGACGCCCCCCTCCCTCCCCGCCTTGTTCGTGTACCCTTGTTGACTGCTTTTCATCGGTGACGAAGAATGAAATTTACTGTGCCAGCCGCAACTGGACGTTCAAAAACGGTTCAAATGGCTCTGAGCACTATGGGACTTTATATCTGAGGTCATCAGTCCCCTAGACTTAGAACTACTTAAACCTAACTAACCTAAGGACATCACATACATCCATGCCCGAGGCAGGATTCGAACCTGCGACCGCAGTGGTCGCGCGGTTGCGGACTGAAGCGCCAAGAACCGCTCGGCTACAGCGGCCGGCAACTGGACGTCCACCCGATTGGTGACAGGTGGCGTTTTCAGATGAATCACGTTTTATGCTCTATTGGACAGAAGCTGTTGGCGTGTATAGCGTGAAACGTCTGAAAGCAAACAAACTGCAACAATCGTCGGAAGGATCCAGGCAGGAGAGCATTCCATGTGTGATATCGTCAGTTTGGAAGGCACGGTAGGTCAGCATACTACGAACCTATCCACCATGTCCACCCCTGCACGCCATGTGTTTTCCTCGGTAGGATGGCATTTACCAGCAGGACAATGCAACTTGTCACACAGCTCTCAGTTTATGTGCGTGTTTGAAGAGCACCAGGGTGAGTTTACTGCACTTTCCTAGCCACCAAAGTTCCCACATTTAAACTCAATCGAGAATCTGTAGATCAACTCACACCATGGATCCTCAAAAAAAACGTAGCGTAACTGACTGCAGTACTGGGGTCGGCAAGGCTCCTATCCCTGTCGGTACCTTTTCCAGAACCTTACTCTCTTCCTTCATGTCTCTCAGCGGTCAGGTTGTTTTGACGGACGGTCAGGGTATAAAGAATGATGGAAAATAGACTACCTAGAATATCATTCTGCAGGATAACACACTCATGCATATAAATTAAGGATAATTGCAGAATGTGGTGCCACACAACGTGGCACTACACAAAACTGGCGCTAATAGCATAGGCACATAGGGAACACACACGACACAGATCTGTAAATCCACGGTATTGGTGATAAGTTGAGAAAACCGTCCCGAAACACATGTGCTACAAAACGCCACTTTTTCCTGCGCATGCACCCCGACATCAATATGAGATATGATCGCCATGTACACGTACACAGGCCGCACAACGGGTTGACACACTCTGGATCAGGTGGTCGAGCAGCTGATGGGGTGTAGCCTCCCATTCTTGCACCAGTGCCTGTCGGAGCTCCTGAAGTGTCCTAGGCGTTTGAAGACGTGCAGCGATACGTCGACCGAGAGCATCCCAGACGTGCTCGATTATGTTTAGGTCTGGAGAACAGGCATGCCACTCCATTCGCCTGATATCTTCTGTTTCGAGCTACTCCTCTACGATGGCAGCTCGGTGGGGCTGTCTGTTATCATCCATCAGGAGGAAGGTGGGACCTACTGCACCCCTGAACAGGTGGACATACTGATGCAAAATGACGTCCCAATACAAGTCAAATGTACCCCCCTTTCTCTGCCTCGTGATGGCTGGGTGTTGTGTGCTGTCCTTAGGTTAGTTAGGTTTAAGTAGTTCTAAGTTCTAGGGGACTGATGACCATAGATGTTAAGTCCCATAGTGCTCAGAGCCAATTGTACCCCCCTGACATGTTACAGTTCCTCTGTCAAAGACATACAAGGGTGTACGTGCACCCATCATAATCTCACTCCATACCATCAAACCACGACCTCCATACAGGTCCCTTTCAAGGACACTAGAAATAGAAATGGGCGTTTGGCGTCATTGGCCGGGACGCCTCTTACAGGGCAGGTCCAGCCACCGTGGTGCAGGTCTTATTACATTCGACGATACATTGGGCGACCTGCGCGCCGGATGAGAATGATATGACAACACAAGACCCAGTCCCCGACCCACCTGGGAATCGAACCCGGGCCCCTTAGGACGGCAGTCTGTCAGGCTGACCATTCAGCTATCAGGGCGGACTTAAGGACATTAAGGGGTTGGTATCTGGTTCCTGGTTCACGCCGGATGAAAACCTGGCAGAATCACTGTCCAGACTATATCTGGACTCGTCCATCAACATAACCCGGGACCACTGTTCCAATGACCATGTACTGTGTTCTTGACACCAGGCTTTACGGGCTCTCCTGTGACCAGGGGTCAGTGGAATGCACCTTGCAGTCTCCGGGCGAATAAACCGTATCTGTTCAGTCATCTGTAGACTGTGTGTCTGGAGGCAATATTTCCAGTGGGTGCGGTAAGGTCGAGAGCAAGGCTACCTGCAGTACTCCGTGGCCGTCCGCGGGCACTGATGGTGAGATATCGGTCTTCTAGTGGTGTTGTACACTGAGGACGTCCCGTGCTGTAGCGCCTAGACAAGTTTCCTGTCTGCTGGAATCGTTGCAATAATCTTGAGATCACACTTTATGGCACACAGAGGGCTCATGTTACGACCTGCTGTGTTTGACCAGCCTCCAGTCGCCCTAGTATTCTACCCCTCATAACGTCATCAATGTGTGTTCTTTGAGCCATTTTCAACACACAGGCACCATTAGCACGTTTGTAAACGTCTGCACACTTACTCGCTGCACCGTACTCTGATATGCACCAACACACCTCTGCGTATTTGGACTGCTGCCAGCGCCACCGTGCGACGACCGCAGGTCAAATGCACCGCATGGTCATACCCCGATGTGATTTAAATCCGCAAACCGCCCATCAGAGCGTTGTTTCACCATGTATCAGCATTATCCTTAATTTATGAGCATGAGTGTAGATGGGATGAGAGGAAAAGGAAGGCATAGAACTGTGTGGCGAGATAACATCCAGGAGGACACAGCTAGGAGAAACATCATCACCAAATGGATAAACAGTGCACTCGACGGAAAGAAATGGAAGAGGCTCTTACAGCAGGCGTACGGTCGATAAGGCCCTTGCCACGTGTAAAGTAATAAGAAAGTACGATGGTGAGTCAAATGAAAACCTTAAATTTGTAACAACAAATCGAAATTTCGCCCCGTTATCCTGTAAGTTGGTAAGCGTGCTACAAACAGCGTTCAGAATGGCCTTTAGGTGGCAGGCATAGTGCAGATGCACACATACCGTCGCAGTATCAGTATAAAGATGGCCGCCCCATCTGCGACTTGCACCAGGGAAGAACAGCGTTCTGTTATTCGGTTTTTGCGTAGTGAAGGTGTGAAACCTATCGAAATTCATCAACGGATGAGGGTTCAGTACAGCGATACATGTTTGTCACAGCAGCAAGTCTACGAATGGAGCAGGAAGTTCGCAAATGGTGTGTGGAATGTGGAAGATGTTCCTCGTCCAGGTCAGGCACAACGAGTTGTGACTCCACAGAACACTGGAGCAGATGAAGCCATAGTGAAGGAAAAACCCCGAGTGACACTGAATGACATCGCAGCATATTTACAGATTAGTCATGGGTCAGCACGCCACATTGTGCATCATTTGCTCCAGTTTCACAAAGTGTCTGCAAGATGGGTGCCACGGCAGCTGACTCCTGAAATGAGAGAACGACGTGTTGATGCTTGTGAAGAACTTCTTCGGCGCTTTGAACGAGGAGGTGATGGCTTACTTGCAAGAATCGTTACTGGGGACGAAACCTGGGTTCACTTCCATCAATCGGAAACGAAGAGAGCGAGCAAGGAATGGCGCCATTCCTCATCACCAAAACCAAAGAAGTTTCGAACAGAACCATCAGCAGGGAAGGTTATGCTGACTCTCTTTTAGGACGAAAAAGGCGTCATTTTGGAGCATTATATGCCTAGAGGGACCACTGTCACCAGCGCATCATACGCAGATCTCCTAAAAAATCATCTGCGGCCTGCAGTCAATTCAAAGCGACGTGTATTGCTGTCAGCAGGTGTCCTTTTGCAAAATGACAATGCAAGGCCCCACACTGCCCGTACAACAGTTGCAACAATCACAGACCTGCATTTTGAGTGTCTTCCTCATCCACCATACTCACCAGACCTTGCCCCAAGTGATTTCCATATGTTTGGACCACTCTAAGGCGCCATGGGAGGAAAAAAGTTCCGTTCTGATGAAGAGGTACGCCACGCGGTGCATGGGTGGTTGCGCGGACTACCAAAGGAATTTTTTTCTAAAGAAATTTATGCACTTTGTAAGAGCTGGAGGACTTGCATTGAGCGTGGGGGAGATTATTTTGAAAAGTGATACAGCTTTGTACCACTTCTGTACAATAAATAATATTTACAGAACGTTTAAG
Organism: Schistocerca piceifrons; assembly: GCF_021461385.2. Lineage (NCBI taxonomy): Eukaryota > Metazoa > Arthropoda > Insecta > Orthoptera > Acrididae > Schistocerca > Schistocerca piceifrons. The sequence continues at coordinate 188,521,275 of NC_060144.1, read as the reverse complement.
GTTTTCATTTGACTCACATTCGTATTATAATTGATAGCGAAAACTGACGCGACTGAAAATAAACGATATTACAAATAAGGCCGTTTCATTAAACATGGCTGCACAAACGAGCCCTCTTAGAGATAATTACAAATGTGTTGACTATTAACCGCCACTGACTTCAGGATGAAGCATTGTCCCAGTTAGTTTAATAGTATTGAATGTTGTAAATCTTGGAAGGTTATGCAATCCACTGCTCCAGTTCCTTAACGGTATGAAAGAGAGTGCTGTACACTTCATATGATGCTCCTAGAGAGAAAAATCGAGAGGTTTGAGGTCAAATGACCTTGGAGGCCAAGATACAGAATCCTCTCAACCAATCCATGTTGGACCACAGTGGCGCATTACATGTCATCTTACATCAGCAGTCAAATATACCTGTGCCCCATCATGAATGTTTAAGGGGCGATCTAAAAGGTTCCGTTGAAAGGCCATACAGTCCAGAATGAGTATGCCAGTCAGGCAAATTCGCGGTGAACACTGAGGCAATCGTCCCACTGACGATAGGAGGGTGCTCGAATGTCACCCGTTTGTCCATAACGGACGACGCTGGCCTCCTAGATCGGCTGGCGTCTTGTGTCGAACCTCGATCAGCACAGAACTTGGCGCACCATTCCACAACGGTGCTTTTCAACAGACATGCTACCCCATAGACATTTTTCATTCTCTGTGGGGTGTCTACCATTGTTTGTCCTGTTTGGAGGCATTTGGTAATAAGGTCGCCATAATTCACGTTTCGTCATTTCCGTACACATGCTGGAAACACAAATGCCACACTAATCCCTCGCTTGTATGTCGGTGTTTATATACCCGAATCGGACTAGTGCCTGCGTTGCATATACGCAGGAGTGACGTCCTCAGGACGGAAACTTTTTGATCGCGCCTTATACCTCACTCCCCAGCCAGCGACCACGGTAGAAATTTGAGCCCAGTTAGATGTGGACTTAATCGAAAAGTTTACTATGCCAGATAATTGGAAAATTAAAATAATAAACCCCATCTATAAGAAACGGGACAGAACAGCATGTGAAAACTATAGAGGTATAACAGCTTATAAGATCTTCACAAGTATATTAAACGAAAGGATACAGAAGTGTGCAGGAGGCATGCTAGGGACATATCAATGTGGCTTTCGACCAGACAGGGGAACAACTGATCAAATATTTGTGATAAGACAAATGATGGAAAAGTTCTATGTATGCGATATAGATCTGCATTTCCTATTCATCGACTTCACACAAGCATTTGACAGCATAAATCGGCAAGAACTATATAGAGTACTGAAAGCAGTTGGTATACGTGCTAAACTAATAAGACTAATCAGAATGATAATGACAAAGAAAAGAGCAAAAGTAAAGGTCCTTAGCAGAACAAGTGAAAGCTTTGACTTTAATAAATGTATGAAGCAAGGTGATAGTCTCTCCGCTGTCCTATTCAATATAGCCCTGCATAGTGTAGTAAATAAAATCAACACAAGAGGCACCATATTTACGAAAACTAGCCGGATATGTGCATACGCTGATGACATTGCTATAGTAGTAAGAAATACCAATACACTCCTAGAAAGATACCGGGCAATGGAAACAGGAGCCTTAAAAATTGGCCTCATAGTAAATGAAAACAAGACAAAATATATGGTAATGTCACAATCTGAGGCCAGAAGAACCCCTAAAAACCTAAACATCAATGGGAAATGCTTCAAAGGAGTGTCCTCTTTTAACTACTTGAGAGCCCTAACAACGAATAATAACAGTATTGGAAAGGCTATAAGGGAAAGAATACAAGCAGGAAACAGATCTTACTTTGCAAATATGCAGCTTTTCAAAAATAGTCTTGTTACAAGAAAAACAAAACTGCAAATATATAATTCCCTAGTCCGCCCAGTTAGCACATACGGGTCAGAGGTATGGACGTTGACAGAACACGATAAAAATGCACTAAGAACCACTGAGCGGAAAATACTACCGTACGCAAAATCAATGGGCCAATAAGGGAGGAAGAAGGCTGGAGAATACGCTACAGTGCCGAATACTAGAGTTAATACAAGGCAGGACATAGTGAAATTTGTGAAATCACAGCGAATACGATGGCTACGACACTTTGAGAAAACGGCAGAGGATAAAATTCCAAAGAAAATGATGAAAGGTGTGATCCATTCAGCTAGGCGAAAAGGGAGACCTAGAAGAAGATGGATCGACGAGGTAATAACGGATATCACCAGTATGGGAGTCCGGGGGTGGAAAAGAGCAGCAAACAATCGAGAAGTGTGGAGGAAGATTCTTGAAGAAGCCTAAGCTCACCAAGTGCTGTAGCGCTACTGAAGAACAGAAGATGTGGACTTAATCGAAAAGTTTACATTTCAGATACTTTTGTACTGCCTGGGCAGTATTCCATGCCGAAGTCAGAAGCGGTTCGTCACAACATATTCACAGCAATCTTGCGAGTGTCTCGTTTAGTGGAACGACTTTGCTGTTATCGTATACTTTCACCTGCGTTAGTTTTCACTATCAATTAGCGTATACACTGTAATGTTTCTGTGTTTCATTCAAACAGCTTCGGTGAGGCGGTTTACCAGCGGCGATTGGAGCATGTAGCATGGGAAGATGGAAATCGATAGTCGTCGTATAACCACGTTTATTGCTCAGCAGTAAATACATATTTTATGCAATCCTCTCCCAAGACACGTGGCAGCGGTGAGCTAGGTCAGTTTTGCGTGGGAGGAAATCAATAAACACTCCGCCGGTGCGTTGCCGACACGCAAGGCGGCGGTGGAAAAACACGCATTAACTGAACGACGAAGGTTTATACTGAACCCCTACAGAATGTGTAGCTTTCCATGTGTCGCTGCGGTCTTTATTAGACGTAGTAAGTGTTGATTTGGAGGTGGAGAGTCCCACGCATTGCTCCCTCTTATATTATTGCTAGTTAAATTACTTCGGAGTCCAGTTGAGAATAGAAATAGCAACGTGTGAGTTAGATTGTAAATACAGAAAAATAAACGTTATCGCAAGTAGGAACTATAGGCGGCACATGACTCGCGGAAAAAAGAAATTCTTGTCTTGGGCAAACAGCGCGTCAGAGGGTCAGAATATTGATGACAGTATTAGAGTATGATTGCTGAATTGTTAGACAGCCTACGTGTATCATCTACTTACGGTTTTGAATTTTCATTAAATTTTCGATGCGTGGGTCGAACTCATTGTAGTACCGTTTTTTTTAGTAAGTATTTGGCTAGTAACATTACGAAGAAGCTACTTGACTTAATATCAATGTCACACCAACCCTCTCCATTCCTTTAAGGAAAGAAAAGAAATATACACTTTCCCTTTCTGTCCACACAGACTAAAACCGTATATCTCGAGTTAGTCCTTATGACAAAGATTACGGGTTTTAACGACACAGCCTTCCCACGTTATTTTAGTTCAAGTTACAACAATCTTTATATAACATCCTAATCAGCGCTTTGCAGTGAATTATCACTGACAATGCACCACAATGATTTTAATGAAAAACTGGATAAAGTAAACGGCAAAAATATAGGTAATCAATGAAATGTGAAAATAAAGGACAAAAGCTATTTCTTAACTCACGTTTAATTATCGTCAGATACGTGCAACAATGAAATCAAGAAATTTGAAAGTATACAAATTAAAATACATTAATCACGGAAATGATCAGTAATATAAAACAGATTTCGAACAATAACAGTTCAGCGCTCAAGGAATATCAAAGGTTCGCAAGTGAATGAGTTACAGATGGCTTAAGATACAGAAAAAAAGGAAAGAAATAATGTGGTTTGTAAGTGGCGTGGATGATTCATATTATACAGCTACTGCTGAAAATAAATGGTAGCATCTGTTTGTAGTAAACGGTGGATGAGATAAAAACAGCCAGTCCCGCTAAATGTTCGATATTTATAAACTGATAATAGAAAAACAGGCATGAGCCAGCAATTTAGGCATGAGCATTACGTGAAAAGAGATGTGTACGTACCCTTACAAACATCACAGCACGGAGACGACATTGTGCAGCTGGCGAGGGAACGACTTGCTCAGAGCGGCTGCAGATGCCCGTGTGATGCACTCGTTGCGCCCCACAAGCTCTTGATGCACCGAGGGAAGCTACAGCAGCGCTCCTACCAGAGGACGACGCAACTAGTGCCGCGTAACCACGTCCTACGCTGAATAACCCGGGAACGAACGATACGGAAGACGTTTTTGTGTATAGCCACTACGCAGATGCTCAAGTTTTCATTATTCTTTATACGAATGCGTGGTGTATGTTCTTTCGAACATATTATTACTCTGCAAGTAGCTTGAACACTACGTCGTTAGCTAGCAGGCATAAAAATCTTGGTGCACACCACACGTCCATGATTTTTAAAAGCTGTTATACACAGGGAGTGGACAAACAAATCGGCAATACTATGAGAATTGCTTCCTGGAACATAAAAATGCAGATGCTAGGCAAGCCCGCAGGTTGCGCTGTTGTATTCGACCACAACGGCACCCATGCAAAGTCCTTAATACGTAACAAGTATCCGACGTGCTCAGAACAGTGTTCTGTGTAGCTGTGAGTGCTCTATATCGGAGCTCAGTCTATTCGAACGTGGACGAATTGTTGTTGATCGTATGGTAGGTGCTTTCGTAATCAAAGGAGCCGAAGTATTTGCGGTTTCAAGAGGCACCATAGCAAAGATTTATACCGCATACAGCGGAAAGAGAAAAAGTCATTCGCTGTGTCAACGCGAACGGAAGTGTGTGCTGAATTATCGTGAAAGATGGTCATTGGAGAGGATTGTGACGAAATGCAGGATGACGTCAGCTTCATAAGTCACAGCAGATTTGAATGTCGCTTTCGCGAACCTCGTCAGCACCAAAACAACACTAAGGGAGCTCCACAAGTAGACGATTGTTACCTTGTACATGACTCCGTGCGTGTGATTAGTAGTCATTCCTCGCCAGGTGACGCTGCTATCGCCTGGATGGGTTTATTTTACACTACTGGCCATTAAAATTGCTACACCACGAAGATGACGTGCTACAGACGCGAAATTTAACCTAAAGGGAGAAGATGCTGTGATATGCAAATGATTATCTTTCAGAGCATTCACACAAGGTTGGCGCCGGTGGCGACACCTACAACGTGCTGACAGTAGGAAAGTTCCCAACTGATTTCTCATACACAAACAGCAGTCGACCGGCGTTGCCTCGTGAAGCGTTGTTGTGATGCCTCGTGTAACGAGGAGAAATGCGTGCCGCCACGTTTCCGGCTTTGATAAAGTTCGGATTGTAGCCTATCGCGATTGCGGTTTATCGTATCGCGACATTGCTGCTCGCGTTGGTCGAGATCCAATGACTGTTAGCAGAATATGGAATCGGTGGGTTCAGGAGGGTAATACGGAGCGCCGTGCTGGATCCCAACGGCCTCGTATCACTAGCAGTCGAGATGACAGGCATCTTATCCGCATGACTGTAACGGATCGTGCAGCCACGTCTCGATCCCTGATTCAACAGATGGGGACGTTTGCAAGACAACAACCATCTGCACGAACAGTTCGACGACGTTTGCAGCAGGATGGACTATCAGCTCGGAGACCACGGCTGCGGTTACCCTTGACGGTGCATCACAGACAGGAGCGCCTGCGATGGTGTACTCAACGAGGAACCCGGGTGCACGAATGGCAAAACGTCATTTTTCGGATGAATCCAGCATCATGATGGTCGCATCCGTGTTTGGCGATATCGCGGTGAACGTACATTGGAAGCGTGTATTCGTCATCGCCATACTGGCGTATCACAAGGCTTGATGGTATGGGGTGCCATTGGTTACACGTCTCGCTCACCTCTTGTTCGCATTGACGGCACTTTGAACAGTGGACGTTACATTTAAGATGTGATAGGTCCCGTGGCTCTAACCTTCATTCGATCCCTGCGAAACCCTACGTTTCAGCAGGATAATGCACGACTGCATGTTGTAGGTCCTGTACGGGCCTTTCTGGATACAGAAAATGTCCGACTGCTGCCCTGGCCAGCACATTCTCCAGATCTCTCACCAACTGAAAACGTCTGGTCAATGGTGGCCGAGCAACTGGCTCGTCGCAGTACGCCAGATACTACTCTTGATGAACTGTGGTGTAGTGTTGAAGCTGCATGGGCAGCTGTACCTGTACACGCCATCAAAGCTCTGTTTGACTCAATGCCCAGGCGTATCAAGGCCGTTATTACGGCGAGAGGTGGTTGTTCTGGGTACTGATTTCTTAGGATCTATGTACCCAAACTGCGTGAAAATGTAATCACATGTCAGTTCTAGTATAATATATTTGTCCAATGAATACCCGTTTATCACCTGCATTTCTTCTTGGTGGAGCAATTTTAATGGCCAGTAGTGTAATAGTAGGTCGATGATCCTAACGTTCTGGCTGATGAGTATAACACACAAACTGCGAGTAATATTACAACTCAAAAAGCCGGCCGTAGTGGCCGAGCGGTTCTAGGCGCTACAGTCTGGAACCGAGCTACCACTACGGTCGCAGATTCGAATCCTGCCTCGGGCATGGAGGTGTGTAATGTCCTTAGGTTAGTTAGGTTTAATTAGTTTTAAGTTCTAGGCAACTGATGACCTCAGAAGTTAAGTCGCATAGTGCTCAGAGCCATTTGCACCATTTTTTTGTAATGAGTATTTACTTTTACACTTCTTCTGCTATGTGGAGGCAGATGAAGATTTCGGCTGCTGTTAACGTTTCATGGTTCTTACACATCGATTTACATAACTGTTTTTCGTTACATGTTAGTACACATAAATAATAAGATAATTTAAGGCAATTACAATAAAGGAAATAAATAAAATATTTATAGTTTGGCGCTGCGCCGTACGAGATATGGGCTTAATGAAACACTATCACATGAATATTTATTTTATTTATTTATTTATTTATTTCATTCGCAGTACAGAGTAACCCACCGCCTTGAAATGTAAGGTGGGTCCGATGCTCTGAATCTAACAGCAAAGACTTCTCATTGTTACAATCTTATTGGTGTATAGTTGTTAATGCTTTTTTTAAAAAATAATATAAAGAACATAATATATCAAGATTTCTCTGAGGTTATAGCGAATTGAGTGCTAAACAATTGTTAAAATGATTCCATATAATTTGTTACTACCTAGATGATGAGAATATATAATGCAAATGTCAAAGAAAAATGAAAAAGGAAAATGTAATACAATAAGTGTGGTGAAAATAGTTGCAGGGAAGCCATATGCTGTATTGGATGTGTAATATAGTCTAAGTAGCATGTTGGTTGATGATGGCCTATTTCTATTTCAGATGAGAAGGTCTCGGTACAACCCCGAGCTATTCTCATCTGAAATGGTTTGTGTTAATGTATGTTTACACAGATTATACATATTAAATACTGATTGAGCACTTCATACATCGAATACATGAATTTCAGCTTTACATGAGAAATACACTTAAGTTTGTAATTTGTTAGTAGAAATAGAATATAGTTCATTGCAACTTGAATGCATTATTCCTTACATAACTTAATACATTACTGACATGTAAAATTCATTGATTGTAGCTTTGAATAGAGAAGCGAATATACTTCTGTCTGCACACAATAAGACGAACATTACGTTACTACTTGTGTGCTGTATACAGGACTATTACAAATGATTGAAGCGATTTCATAAATTCACTGTAGCTCCATTCATTGACATATGGTCACGCACACTACAGATACGTAGAAAAACTCATAAAGTTTTGTTCGGCTGAAGCCGCACTTCAGGTTTCTGCCGCCAGAGCGCTCGAGAGCGCAGTGAGACAAAATGGCGACAGGAGCCGAGAAAGCGTATGTCGTGCTTGAAATGCACTCACATCAGTCAGTCATAACAGTGCAACGACACTTCAGGACGAAGTTCAACAAAGATCCACCAACTGCTAACTCCATTCGGCGATGGTATGCGCAGTTTAAAGCTTCTGGATGCCTCTGTAAGGGGAAATCAACGGGTCGGCTTGCAGTGAGCGAAGAAACGGTTGAACACGTGCGGGCAAGTTTCACGCGTAGCCCGCGGAAGTCGACGAATAAAGCAAGCAGGGAGCTAAACGTACCACAGCCGACGGTTTGGAAAATCTTACGGAAAAGGCTAAAGCAGAAGCCTTACCGTTTCGAACTCATTGATGGGGACATGCTGCGCCGATTGTGGGAGGAACTTGATTATCGACTTGATGTCTGCCGAATCACTAAAGGGGCACATATCGAACATTTGTGAATGCCTAAAAAAACTTTTTGAGTTTTTGTATGTGTGTGCAAAGCATTGTGAAAATATCTCAAATAATAAAGTTATTGTAGAGCTGTGAAATCGCTTCAATCATTTGTAATAACCCTGTACTTTAAACACTATACAGGATGTCATCGGGGAGGAGGAGCCTCGGAATAAAACTTCTTCGAGCCTTCTCCTCCCAAGCGACATTATCTTACTACTGTTGTTGTTGTGGTCTTCAGCCCTGAGACTGGTTTGATGCAGCTCTCCATGCTACTCTATCCTGTGCAAGCTTCTTCATCTCCCAGTACCTACTGCAACCTACATCCTTCTGAATCTGCTTAGTGTATTCATCTCTTAGTCTCCCTCTACGATTTTTACCCTCCACGCTGCCCTCCAATGCTAAATTGGTGATCACTTGATGCCTCAAAACATGTCCTACCAACCGATCCCTTCTTCTAGTCAAGTTGTGCCACAAACTTCTCTTCTCCCCAATCCTATTCAATACCTCCTCATTAGTTACGTGATCTACCTACCTTATCTTCAGCATTCTTCTGTAGCACCACATTTCGAAAGCTTCTATTCTCTTCTTGTCCAAACTGGTCATCGTCCATGTTTCACTTCCATACATGGCTACACTCCATACAAATACTTTCAGAAACGACTTCCTGACACTTAAATCTATACTCGATGTTAACAAATTTCTCTTCTTCAGAAACGATTTCCTTGCCATTGCCAGTCTACATTTTATATCCTCTCCACTTCGACCATCATCAGTTATTTTACTCCCTAAATAGCAAAACTCCTTTACTACTTTAAGTGTCTCATCTCCTAATCTAATCCCCTCAGCATCACCCAATTTGATTTGACTACATTCCATTATCCTCGTTTTGCTTTTGTTGATGTTCATCTTATATCCTCCTTTCAAGACACTGTCCATTCCGTTCAACTGCTCTTCCAAGTCCTTTGCTGTCTCTGACAGAATTACAATGTCATCGGCAAACCTCAAAGTTTTTACTTCTTCTCCATGAATTTGAATACCTACTCCGAATTTTTCTTTTGTTTCCTTTACTGCTTGCTCAATATACAGATTGAATAACATCGGGGAGAGGCTACAACCCTGTCTCACTCCTTTCCCAACCACTGCTTCCCTTTCATGCCCTCTACTCTTATAACTGCCATCTGGTTTCTGTACAAATTGTAAATAGCCTTTCGCTCCCTGTATTTTACCCCTGCCACCTTCAGAATTTGAAAGAGAGTATTCCAGTTAACGTTGTCAAAAGCTTTCTCTAAGTCTACAAATGCTAGAAACGTAGGTTTGCCTTTTCTTAATCTTTCTTCTAAGATAAGTCGTAAGGTTAGTATTGCCTCACGTGTTCCTACAATTCTACGGAATCCAAACTGATCCTCCCCGAGGTCCGCTTCTACCAGTTTTTCCATTCGTCTGTAAATAATTCACGTTAGTATTTTGCAGCTATGACTTATTAAAATGATAGTTCGGTAATTTTCACATCTGTCAACACCTGCTTTCTTTGGAATTGGAATTATTATATTGTACTTGAAGTCTGAGGGAATTTCGCCTGTCTCATACATCTTGCTCACCAGATGGTAGAGTTTTGTCAGGAATGGCTCTCTCAAGGCCATCAGTAGTTCTAATGGAATGTTGTCTACTCCCGAGGCCTTGTTTCGACTCAGGTCTTTCAGTGCTCTGTCAAACTCTCCACGCAATATCTTATCTCCCATTTCATCTTCATCTACATCCTCTTCCATTTCCATAATATTGTCCTCAAGTACATAGCCCTTGTATAAACCCTCTATATACTCCTTCCACCTTTCTGCCTTCCTTTCTTTGCTTAGAACTGGGTTGCCATCTGAGCTCTTGATATTGATACAAGTGGTTCTCTTCTCTCCAAAGGTCTCTTTAATTTTCCTGTAGGCAGTATCTATCTTACCCCTAGTGAGACAAGCCTCTACATCCTTACACTTGTACTCTAGCCATCCCTGCTTAGGCATTTTGCACTTCCTGTCAATCTCATTTTTGAGACGTTTGTATTCCTTTTTGCCTGCTTCATTTACTGCATTTTTATATTTTCTCCTTTCATCAATTAAATTCAATATTTCTTCTGTTACCCAAGGATTTCTATTAGCCCTCGTCTTTTTACCTACTTGATCCTCTGCTGCCTTCACTACTTCATCCCTCAGAGCTACCCATTCTTCTTCTACTGTATTTATTTCCCCCATTCCTGTCAATTGTTCTTTTTTGCTCTCCCTGAAACTCTCTACAACCTCTGGCTCCTTCAGTTTATCCAAGTCCCATCTCCTTAAATTCCCGCCTTTTTGCAGTTTCTTCAGTTTCAATCTGCAGTTCACAACCAATAGATGGTGGTCAGAATCCACATCTGCCCCTGGAAATGTCTTACAATTTAAAACCTAGTTCCTAAATCTCTGTCTTACCATTACGTAATCTATCTGATACCTTTTAGTATCTCCAGGATTCTTCCAGGTATACAACTTTCTTTCATGATTTTTGAACCAAGTGTTAGCTATGATTATGTTATGCTCTGTGCAAAATTCTACAAGGCGGCTTCCTCTTTCATTTCTTCCCCCCAATCCATATTCACCTACTATGTTTCCTTCTCTCCCTTTTCCTACTGACGAATTCCAGTCACCCATGACTATTAAATTTTCGTCTCCCTTCACTACCTGAATAATTTCTTTTATCTCGTCATACATTTCATCAATTTCTTCATCATCTGCAGAGCTAGTTGGCATATAAACTTGTACTACTGTAGTAGGCATGGGCTTTGTGTCTATCTTGGCCACAATAATGCGTTCACTATGCTGTTTGTAGTAGCTAACCCGCACTCCTATTTTTTTATTCATTATTAAACCTACTCCTGCATTACCCTTATTTGATTTTGTATTTATAACCCTGTAATCACCTGACCAAAAATCTTGTTCCTCCTGCCACCGAACTTCACTAATTCCCACTATATCTAACTTTAACCTATCCATTTCCCTTTTTAAGTTTTCCAACCTACCTGCCCGATTAAGGGATCTGACATTCCACGCTCCGATCCGTAGAATGCCAGTTTTCTTTCTCCCGATAACGACGTCCTCTTGAGTAGTCCCCGCCCGGAGATCCGAATGGGGGACTATTTTACCTCCGGAATATTTTACCCAAGAGGATGCCATCATCATTTAATCATACAGTAAAGCTGCATGTCCTCGGGAAAAATTACGGCTGTACCAGCACAGCAAGGCCGTTTTGGTTAATGTTACACGGCCAGATCAGTCAATCATCCAGACTGTTGCCCCTGCAACTACTGGAAAGGCTGCTGCCCCTCTTCAGGAACCACATGTTTGTCTGGCCTCTCAACAGATACCCCTCCGTTGTGGTTGCACCTACGGTACGGCCATCTGTATCGCTGAGGCACGCAAGCCTCCCCACCAACGGCAAGGTCCATGGTTCATGGGGGGATCTTACTACTACAGTCTTAGTATGTGGTGCCGGTGTTTATTTGTTTTATGACTGTTGTGTTGTTTGTGACTGTTTTGTGACATGCATTGTCATGCATTGTTGGTTTTGGTCCCTTACCTGTTGATCCCTTCTGATTCATGTTCATTTAGTGTTCCTTCCTCAATTTCGGAATCTGTGGTCGTGTTTGTTGTGTTGTTTGTGTTTGTCTACGCCTCCTTCCATATGAGTTTCGGCGCTTGTATTCTTCGTGCAGAGTGTTAGATACAATATCAGCTACGCTATTTATTGTGTTCCAGTCATCGGGATTACGTATTATTCTGGTGATGTCATTGTCGTTCTGTATAGGTCTCACTTGTGCTAGCAAGTTCCACAGCAGTATGACGAGTTCTGGCGTCCCAGTTTCTCCGCATACGCATACTTCATCGTTAGTTAGTCCCATACGGTTTAAATGTACTGGATACGGCCCGTGGCCTGTCAGGAAATGCACTACCCCCGGCTTGAGGTGACATGTTTCGGTTGTAGTCTTTCACGTCCATCAGGAAAGAAAAAGTGTACTCGGCGACCCCTTTCGGATGCATCCCACACTCTCTGCCATGCTTGAATCCGCAAATGTGTCATTTGTGTTTCGTTAATAATGTTGGTTCCCGTAATTTCGGTGACTTTATCGAGCCTGTCCCTCTTAAGCCAGTAAAGTACAGTTCTATAACGTATTGTTATATCTATAGGGCAGGTACCCATCACAACGCAAAGAGCCTCTAGTGACGTGGTGTTGAAGGCTCCGCTCATTCTGAGTACGCTACGTTGACCTCGTCTTGCAATTGTCTTGTTAGTGTGTTTGTTCAGTCTGTGAGTCCAAGCACTTGCGGCGAAGCATGCAATGGATTCAAATATCGCAATGCGGTAGGTCCTTATTGTGTTAATAGGTACACTACTGGCCATTAAAATTTCTACACCACGAAGATGACGTGCTACAGACGCGAAATGTAACCGACAGGAAGAAGATGCTGTGATATGCAAATGATTAGCTTTTCAGTGCATTCGCACAAGGTTGGCGCCGGTGGCGACACCTACAACGTGCTGACATGAGGAAAGTTACCAACCGATTTCTCATACACAAACAGCAGTTGACCGGCGTTGCCTGTTGAAACGTTGTTGTGATGCCTCGTGTAAGGAGGAGACATGCGTACCATCACGTTTCCGACTTTGATAAAGGGCGAATTGTAGCCTATTGCGATTGCGGTTTATCGTATCGCGACATTGTGAAAGGTGGCTACACTGTGCCACTGCGCCAGAGATTGCGCCAAAGAGTACTATTAAGCCGCCTCCACAGTGGTTGTTGAGAGTTCATAGCAGTCAGTGGTAGTAGAGAGCTCGTAGAGGACAGTGCTTGTTGTGACATCGTAGAGGGCAGTGTGTGTTAAGAGTTCGTACCGAGATGTACTAGTGGGCACTGCTTGTCGTGAAGTCGGAGTAAGATGTTGTAGTAAAGAGTGTTGTTCCATGTCTTATGCAGTTATTTGATGGGAGAGATAGCAGATGTTATTGTAATGAGTGCATTTCGTCAATATATATGAAGGTAAAATTTATAATGTTCCTTTATTAGTTGTGTATCTGAAATAATGTGTCACTACAGGTTCAGTCAACAAAGCATCTGGCTCGTGTTCTTGTATTAGAGTGAATTTTGGTTTTCTTGCGTAATTATAGTTTTTTCTAAATTTCTTTTGTCACGTCAGTATATTTGGTATCAAAATTGTTGTCTTGTTGGAAAAGAACCGTGCCAGATGTGGACGTTGAGTCACACTCCCACATACAGAACAGTTACTCTTGTGCTTGGATTTTGTAGGTTTTATAGTTGCTGGGGACTTAATTAATTAATTGTGTTTACGAAAATTTTCTTACATTGTTTGTTGCAGTCAGATAGCGTAAATATACTAGTCAGGGCCAACCGATTACGAGACTTGCGTAATCGGACATACAGTTACTAAAATTAAAAGTATTTTCAATCTTATTTATTTAATTAAGCCCCCATGCACGTGGCGACCGCTGCTTCGGATCGTCCCTTGGAATTTTTCTGATTGTGAAAATTGTAGACTGTAGTATTGTTGTAGTAATTTTGAGTTTAGTGATTGTAGTCTGTATTGAGTGTGTAGATTTGGTAATTAGCATTCTTCTAATGGTATTTTTCAAAGTTTAATTTTTATTGCCTTGTATACGCGTTTGACAATTTTGTGCAATTATTTCAATTGTTCGATTGATTGTGTTTGAAGGAAACATCTCGTGTGAATAGTCTTGTTGGAGATAAAGAGTCACAGTGTGTAATTTTCGTACAGTGACGAATCTTTCGTATATTTTGTAAATGATTACGCGATCAATGAAAAAGGCAAAAATGATGAATAGTGAGGACGAAATTGTTGACATGGCGAACTCGCCAACAGAGGAAAACTGTATGCTGGATAATGAAGTGGAAAACAATGTAATAAGTCGGGAAGACAGTCCGGAACCATTTCAAAATTTCTCTCAATCGGAAAATTCACAGAATCGGAGATTAACGACAGAAGATTCTGAAATAGTATCGAACACAGATAGCCTTACAGCTGTGACGAAGGAAGTTAGTTTTGCGGGAGATGTTAGGGGCGAAAAGAATTCTGAACAATTTAATATGGAGCAGTTGATGAGTGTAATATTAAATTTTCAATCTGAATTAAAAACACAGATAGGAACAATGGAAACACGGATGGGAACAATGGAAACACGGTTTGGATCTGAATTTAAAACAGAGATGGGAATTTTACGGACTGAATTAAAAACTGATATGGGAACAATGGAAACTCGGTTAGGATCTGAATTTAAAACAGAGATGGGAACTTTGGAAACACGGTTAGATTCAAGAATAGGGACATGTTTCAAAAATATGAAAGATGAATTAAAGAAAGAAATCAGGGAAGAAGTACAACCGATTCTGAATTCTCACAATAATAGATTAATTGCAGTAGAAATCAGACAAAGGGAACAGGATAGAGAACAGGAAGAAAGAGATCGCGTGATAGTACAGAATTTTTCAGAGTTAAATTTACAACGTGCAAAGGATAAGGAAGAAATATTTGAGAGAATCGAAGGATCCGTACCAAATGACAGATTAAATAACCTAACACAACAATATGAACAGCTAGCTACCAAATGTGACAATACTGAAACCCGAGTCGCGACACTTACGGAAGACGTAAATAAACAGAAAGAACAATTTGGTGACTTATCGGAAAGAGTGGAGGAAATTTCAGATACACTCACAAATCTTAGTTTACATGGGGACAGAGATTCAGATGATACAGTTCCATTACCATTTGCAGAAACTGAAGAGTATCAGAACATAAATAAGCATGTTGAAAATCAGGGAAAATTTAATGAACGTGTGAAAAGGGAATTTGAGGCATTACGGAAGCAAGTCAAACAAATTGAAGGCGAAATAGTAGGAAAGGACAGTAGAAGGAACTTAGAATCACAGATAGCAGAGGGGTATGAAGAAAACAATTTATTTCATTTACGGGATGCAGTAAGAGAGCGCGAGGCGCGTGAATTTAACAATAATCGACATTCGGACTGGGACAGACGCGGTAGGTCTTTGTCGCCACGAGGCGAAAACTTTGACTATAAACACTTTTTGACTGTCCGGAAATTTAAGATCTTCCGCAACTCTAAGAATGACATACATCCATGTTCATGGCTAGATCAATTTACGTACGCACTTCCGCCAGATGTGCCACAAGGTCACAAACTAGAAATTATGTGCAGCTATTAAGGTCCTCAGGGGATTCACTACTCTAAGTGAATATGTGCCGTAGCGAGCATAGGGCCCCGAGCTGTAGTGGTGCTATTTCTCTTTTAGTTTTCTGTACCGCTGCCTACTCTTTTACTATTCTTTGCATCTGTCAAACCAGCTCTTCGACTATCAATCTATCTAGTGAGTAAGTAAACAATAACCGGATTTGACTAATTTACCCAAAAGTGACTTTGGAAATTACCGATTGGACTTACTGTATCTTCAGCAGCATTCATTCGTAGTTTAAATGAAATTTTACCTGTTTATCTTCGCGACAATATTATTTCTTATGTTGACGACATTCTTATTGTTAAACGTTCTTGGAGTGAGCACAACAAAATTTTGGATTCATTATTACGTATTTTTGCACGAGTTGGCATGACAGTGAACTTGGAAAAATCTGGATTTGGTCGTTCACAGGGAAATTTCTCGGTCACATTACTTCTACAGAAGGTATTCTTCCTGATCCAGAGAAATTAGACGCTATTCGTAATTATGCTGTTCCTACCACAAAACGTGATGTTCGTAGTTTCCTTGGTGTCTGTAATTTTCTTAGACGCTTTGTTAAATTGGACGATTTGGCCACACCTCGTTTTTGCGATCTATCTGGAAAGTTCCTTTTAAACGAAAATCGGTCGACAACTCCGTTTGGTTAGTTTGTATTCCTGATGAGTGGGTCAATAAATTGATTTGGTATACGCATCTCAGTTATGCACACTTTGGTCCCCGAAAATGCTTTCACAAATTACGAGAAAATTGTTACTTCAGTAATATGGAAAAACGTATTCGATCTGTTCTTGCCAAATGTAAATTATGTCAAATGGCTAAGCCTCCAACGATTTCTCACAGAGCACCGTTGTTTCCCATCATTCCAGCGAAATTAAAGGAGATGGCTGCAGTCGATTTGTTCGGTCCAGTGGTTCGTTCTACTAATGGTTTTGCGTACATTTTCGTAGCAGTGGAGTTGACGTCAAAATATGTGTGTTTTACACCGTTACGCAAAGCAACAGCTCGTTCAGTATCCAACGCTTTTATCAAACATTTTCTTAAAGAAGTTGGTCATGTTGATAAGGTTATATCAGATAATGGATCACAGTTTCGTTCTAAAATTTGGCTTCGTACTCTACAGCGTCGTAAAATTAAACCAATCTTCATTTCACTTTTTCACCCTCAATCTAACGCTTCAGAGAGATGGATGAAGGAAATCAATAAATTGTGCCGTCTTTATTGTCATCAGAATCACAGAACTTGGGATCAGTATCTTCATATTTTTCAAAACATTCTGAATGAACTTCCTAATGATTCAACTTCTTTACCGCCTACACTGGTATTAAAAAATAAAGTACCAACAAATCGCATTTCTGAAATCGTTCCTTTTCCGCCTTCACGGAAACTGCGGCATTCTGAAGTTGTCAACCTGGCTCTGCAAAATATTGCGTCTGCGGCTGCTAGAAGAGAGAAATCAGCTAGACGTCCTGGTCGTTCAAAATTCTTGTCAGTTGGTCAGAAGGTATTAATTAAGTCTCATCGTTTGTCACACAAAGGAAAAGGCTTGTGTCGCAAATTTTTTCTGCTTTATAACGGTCCATATAGGGTCCGCAAAATTATACATGATAACACTGTTGAAGTAGAAACTCTTAAATCTCGACGCTCTAAGGGAATACATCACATATCAAACGTTAAAATTTTTGTGGAATGACATACTTGTGAGAAATCAACAGCTAGATGTAAACATGCGGAGAGTACAAGGATACCGCGCTATGTTTTGGCGGCGGCACATACTCAAAGCAACAGTCAAGTCTGCGCGCCGCACAAGGCAGTCGTTGACCGCGAACAATAGCTTCCGACGTCACGCGCCCACAGCTGATCGAGCGCTCAGTGCGAATGCACTGACAGCCGTAAACAAACACACAGTCTAATTTCTCCGACTAAACTCTGTATAAAGCTATAAGGACTTGTTGAATTGTGATATTAACATTCAGTATTTTGCAGGATACGGTTGTATAAAGCATTTAAGAACTACAGGTAAATTGTGTGCGTGTCCGACGTTATGACGACTTGCTATCGAGAAAATTTCAGGAAGAATGTAATTTCGAAGAAGAAAGTAATAAACTAAAAAAAAGGTAACTATTAATTGAGTTTATTTTTCAGGTAACAAATTTCCACTTAGGTACGTACTTTAGACGTAATTTGCTGCTCGCGATTACGTGATTCATACTTTGTGCTAATTTCATGTTCTATGAATTTACTTGTGAAGCGACGTGCTGGTATACATTTACTGATTTTGACAATGATTATTAATGAACTGGGTTGTAACTTGTGTATATTATGCATCGCTTGGCTGCTATGCTTTTTCACTGATGTCATATTTTTTTTAATTATGTGCCTGCTGTGCTTATTTATTTAAATTATAATTGTCATCTGATTAATTGTGCTGACTGTGATTATGTATGTAGGTTATACTTTGTGATTTATCTGCTTGCGCCTTCATGTTTACTTATTAAGATGACATATGAACATTTATTTGCTTAGGCTGATATGATGCCAATGACCTGTTTATTACGTAAGATATATGTTTGCTGCTTTTTGTATGGATTACATATTTACACATTTCTGTTTTGTTGTCATAACTACTCTTTAATTTGGTGTATAGAAATGCTGATATACTGTGTATAAACATAGAGTTTAGGTCACACTATTGGATTAATTATAGATTGTTCGCTTGGCAGAGCCTCGTTGTAGGAATTGTGCTGCATACACTTGTTGACATTCTGTTCTCTACTGGTATATTTACTCGCTATTGCTTGTTTTGCTTACGCTCAGTGCCTTATATTTTTAAGATAGGAAAATTAACTGCTATAATTCGACGAACGACATTAGTACAAGAAAGTCATAGAAGTCACATGAGCTGAGGTTTTATGGAAGCTGTATAAATTTATGCTAATAGGAAGGAAGCTAACGACATGACATACCAATACTAGGTTTAGACCATTGACAGTATCACACCGCATTTTCGTGAGCAATTGAAATAGGAAGTGACACTTGACACAAGAAATACTCCACATGTTTGCTTCTGTCTGCCATAATTCTTGAAGTGGTGTACACACTGTGAAACATTATGATCATTCACACTCCGTAATCGTACTTAATTACTGAGAGTTATTCGAACTAAGTCTGTTAGAGGTCAGGTATGCATTTCTTTTATTTAATGATGGACAAGGAACCAAAATGTATCTTATAATTTATAATGAGTAGAAGATTGGGCTCAGATGGATTACACAGAGGTTGTGTGTTGACAATGTGTCATCGGATTGTATGGGATGCTGAATTGAAGTTGCACTAGGATTTTATCTGTACTTGTTCGAGGAGACTGACTAGAGGAAAGAGTTGTTATGGAAGTGAAATGATATTGGTGCTGAGGTTTATATTTATCGACGTATTATTGAGGTATAGAGATTATATGAAGTTGATGATTATTGGAGTTTTTGTGGACAAGAGGTAAGGTAAATGATATTGATGATAAGAGTTATATGTATCGACGTATTGAAGAAGTATTAGTGACGTATTGAGATTAAGTTGATGATTATTGGAGTTTTGGTGTATAAGAGGTAAAGTAAGTGAGGAGCATATTTTTTGTTGGTCTTATGGAACAAGGAGGATGAAGAGAGCAGACTAGAACACTAAAATAGAAGGAAGATAGTCTATGCACACACTTTGTTAAATCACTAAGCGGTATATACTTTTTTTTGGAGAGAGGAAGTAATTGCATATCTTGGCTCACTGACAGTTGTTCCACAACAGTACATTTTGATCTGGCTTGGCAAACATTGGTCTTGACATGATGACTATGACGTTGACTAACTATTATTGACTGTTATACATTGCTGCCAGTACTACTTGATACACATGATGAACATCAGATTTTGACAGAATTACATTTACACAATTAACACTATTCAGTTACACAGTAGTACTTAATGTGGATGAGAGATGAGTGAGTGTGTTCTGTGTGTTTTCCTTTACTAATCCTAACCACCTATCTCAAAATATTATTTTATTTGTTGGTAGTGGCTTGCACTGACACCCATGAATATTATAGGTTTACTGGTATTTGTGTATTGTAATAGTTAATAGGACAATTATCTGATATCATTTGTGTGTTTGTTATGATTTGTATGTTACTGTAAAAGCATTTGTATGTGCATTCAAACTATTGTTCATGCCTGAACTGTCTGATTAGTGAAGATAAATATTCTGAACTGTTACCTGCACTTTTCAACATGATGTGTGACATTTAGTCATGTTTAATTTCTGCTGATGAACAGTGTGATCAGTGCTAGTGAATTTTATCGAACTGTTTCTACTGAAATGATGTTACTTCTTGCTGTCTGCACCTACTCAACATTACTGGGTGCAACTGATGGACTGCTTCTACTGAAATGAAGTCACTTGTTGCTGTCTGCACCTTCTCAACATTGCTGGGTGCAACTGATGAACTGTTTTTACTGAAATAATGTCACTTGTTGCTGTCTGCACCTGCTCAACATTGCTGGGTGCAACTGATGGACTGCTTCTACTGAAATGGTGTCACTTGTTGGTGTTTGCACCTACTCAACATTGCTGGGTGCAACTGATGGACTGCTTCTACTGAAATGGTGTCACTTATTGGTGTCTGCACCTGCTCTCAACATTGCTGGGTGCCTCTGATGGACTGCTTCTACTGAAATGATATCACTTGTTGGTGTCTGCACCTGCTCTCAACATTGCTGGGTGCAACTGATGGACTACTCCTATAGAAATGATATCACTTGTTGGTGTTTGCACCTACTCAACATTGCTGGGTGCAACTGATGGACTGCTTCTACTGAACTAATGTGACTTGTTGCTGTGTGTACCTCTGCAACTTTACTGGGTGCCACAGATGGAACTGCTTCTACTAAAATGAAGTCACTTGTTGCTGTCTGCACCTACTCAACATTGCTGGGTGCCTCTGATGGACTGCTTCTACTGAAATAATGTCACTTGTTGCTGGGTGTACCTGCTAAACTTTACTGGGTGCAACTGATGGACTGCTTTTACTGAAAAGATGTCACCTGTTAGTATCTTTTTTTTTTTGTATAAACTAATCATTGAAAGCATTTTATGTGAACATTTGTATAAACTGATTTTTTGTATATTGTGTAAACTATTATGTAAAGTCACATGTATGAAAAGAAGTTGTATTGCTTACTGTATTTCATATGTTAGGTTAGTGAAAGGTCAGTGCAAAGCCAAAATTTTTAACTAATTATGTGATATTTAGGTATTAATATTATCTTTTATTTTTGTCTGTATTTTTCTGGACGAATTTGGTGGTATTTTCACCACCAATGCTGGCAAAAATACCATCAAATTCTGACCTGTGGAGGAGGGGCATATGAAAGGTGGCTACACTGTGCCACTGCGCCAGAGATTGCGCCAAAGAGTACTATTAAGCCGCCTCCACAGTGGTTGTTGAGAGTTCATAGCAGTCAGTGGTAGTAGAGAGCTCGTAGAGGACAGTGCTTGTTGTGACATCGTAGAGGGCAGTGTGTGTTAAGAGTTCGTACCGAGATGTACTAGTGGGCACTGCTTGTCGTGAAGTCGGAGTAAGATGTTGTAGTAAAGAGTGTTGTTCCATGTCTTATGCAGTTATTTGATGGGAGAGATAGCAGATGTTATTGTAATGAGTGCATTTCGTCAATATATATGAAGGTAAAATTTATAATGTTCCTTTATTAGTTGTGTATCTGAAATAATGTGTCACTACAGGTTCAGTCAACAAAGCATCTGGCTCGTGTTCTTGTATTAGAGTGAATTTTGGTTTTCTTGCGTAATTATAGTTTTTTCTAAATTTCTTTTGTCACGTCAGTATATTTGGTATCAAAATTGTTGTCTTGTTGGAAAAGAACCGTGCCAGATGTGGACGTTGAGTCACACTCCCACATACAGAACAGTTACTCTTGTGCTTGGATTTTGTAGGTTTTATAGTTGCTGGGGACTTAATTAATTAATTGTGTTTACGAAAATTTTCTTACATTGTTTGTTGCAGTCAGATAGCGTAAATATACTAGTCAGGGCCAACCGATTACGAGACTTGCGTAATCGGACATACAGTTACTAAAATTAAAAGTATTTTCAATCTTATTTATTTAATTAAGCCCCCATACAATTGCTGCTCGCGTCGGTCGAGATCCAATGACTGTTAGCAGAATATGGAATCGGTGGGTTCAGGAGGGTAATACGGAACGCCGTGCTGGATCCCAACGGCCTCATATCACTAGCAGTCGAGATGACAGACATCTTATCCGCATGGTGTAACGCATCGTGCAGCCACGTCTCGATCCCTTAGTCAACAGATGGGGACGTTTGCAAGACAACAACCATCTGCACGAACAGTTCGCAGCAGCATGGACTATCAGCTCGGAGACCACGGCTGCGGTTACCCTTGACGCTGCATCACAGACAGGAGCGCCTGCGATGGTGTACCCGAACCTGGGTGCACGAATGGCAAAACGTCATTTTTTCGGATGAATCCCGGTTCTTTTTACAGCATCGTGATGGTCGAATCCATGTTTGGCGACATCGCTGTCAACGCTCATTGGAAGCGTGTATTCGTCATCGTCATACTGGCGTATCATCCGGTGTGATGGTATGGGGTGCCATTGGTTACCCGTCTCGGTTACCTCTTGTTCGCATTAACGACACTTTGAACAGTGGACGTTACGTTTCAGATGTGTTACAACCCGTGGCTCTACCCTTCATTCGATCCCTGTGAAACCCTACATTTCAGCAGGATAATGCACGACCGCATGTTGCAGGTCCTGTACGGGCCTTTCTGGATACAGAAAATGTTCGACTGCTGCCCTGTCCAGCACATTCTCCAGATCTCTCACCAATTGAAAACGTCTGGTCAATGGTGGCCGAGCAACTGGCTCGTCACAATACGCCAGTCACTACTCTTGATGAACTGTGGTATCGTGTTGAAGCTGCATGGGCAGCTGCACCTGTACACGCCATCCAAGCTGTGTTTGACTCAATGCCCAGGCGTATGAAGGCCGTTATTACTGGCAGAGGTTGTTGTTCTGGGTACTGATTTCTCAGGATCTATGCACCCAAATTGCGTGAAAATGTAATCACATGTCAGTTCTAGTATAATAAATTTGTCCAATGAATACCAGTTTATCATCTGCATTTCTTGTTGGTGTAGCAATTTTAATGGCCAGTAGTGTAATTTGTACTGAGTTGTGTTTAATTTTGCTAGTTTGTGCCTAATTTTGGAGGCTTTGTCAATTGTCAATTTTATATGATGCTTGAAAGTCTGTTTTTCGTCAAGATGCAGTCCGAGATAACGTGTGGCTTTCTTCCTCTGCATGCTTGTACTGCCTAATTTTAGAATTGGATTCCTCTGTAGTGTCCCTCTGAGCAGTAAATATACAGTTTTGTTGGGAGCTATTTTTAATTTATTTTCTTTGGACCAGCTGTTAATTTTCTGAAGCAGTTGTGTGTCTTTTGTCTCTAGTGCTGCTCTCGACTTGGTTGACACCACTACGAGCAGGCCATCTACAAAAGCCACCACACCTCTTACACTGTCGTCACTGTCCAGGGTATTCAGCAAGGGCTCGATTGCGATATCCCAGAATACTGGCCCGCAGATTGAGCCCTGTGGACATCCCTTTGTTATTCTCTTGACAACCTTCCGTGTACCAGCTCTCCACCCCGCCACTCTGCCTCTGCAGTAGTCGAGGAGGCTATTGTAGAGGAAAGCCTCATTTCCCATAACCTGGCGAACACGAATGACCACCACAAGCTGCCAAAAGCCCGGGCTATGTCGATTAGTATGGCGGCCACGTATTTGTCGCTCAAGCTATTTGTAACTGTCAGTGCTTGGTTGACGGCGTCTTCGATTGATCTACCTTCCCTGAAGCCGAACTGATGGGGCGTTAGGCCGAGGAGGCGTCTGTGCGATTGTAAACGGGGACACAGGAGCCTTTTCTGTATCTCGCCGAGAGTGTTTAAGAGACAGACCGTTCGGTACGTTTTGGGGTCTGTTGGTTCTTTGTCTTGTGTTTTCCTGATTATTACTACATTAGCAGTTTTCCAGAGGTTTGGAATTCTGCCTGTTAGTAGTGCCTCGTTGAACATGTTAGTAAGAGAAGGAGTGATTTGTGTTGGTGTTTATTTTCATGTTTCTGAAAGTATTTTGTCTGGGCCTGGTGCTTTTCGGTTTTTAAGCCTGCTGATTGCCGTCGTGATTTCTTCTTGCGCAGATGGCATGGTTACACTGTCACTGACGTATGGCTGCCTCATGCTCTCTCTTAGGTCAGCGTGGTGTCGTTCGTCTTGTGTGGGGGTCGTCGTCTGGAAGGAACCTGTTCAGAAAATATTCTGCTGTGCTTCTCCATCCTCTGGTCATTGTGCCGTCAGCTTCTTTTAGTGTTGACAGAACTGTAGGTGTCTTAACTCGTTCTGT
The DNA here is from genome assembly GCF_021461385.2 of Schistocerca piceifrons. Classification (NCBI taxonomy): domain Eukaryota; kingdom Metazoa; phylum Arthropoda; class Insecta; order Orthoptera; family Acrididae; genus Schistocerca; species Schistocerca piceifrons. Next base: position 188,497,182 of record NC_060144.1, on the reverse strand, counting down.
TTCTGTCTTGAATGATTGTCCCCAGATGTCGTTCTGTAGCTGGGTTTTTACAAAATTAGTCCAGTAGTCTTGCATTATTGTCGTTAGTTGTTTTTGGTATTTCTGTTTAGCGTCACAAGACAGATCAAGTCTTATTTGTCTTTCAGGAGCTGTATTTGCTTATTGGTACTACTTTCTTTTGTCTCGTGAATCCTTCCTTAGTCTTGCCAGTTCTGTCGACCATGGTTTCTTCTGTTCCTACCTAGGTTTTGCCCGTGGTATAGCTGCTTCCTGTGCTCTTTGCAGGACAGCTATCAGTACATGCGTTTTGTAATCTATACTGCCTTGAACAGTGTGTAACGACGACGCCTCAACAATATCTCGAACTTTCTGCCAGTCGGCTCTTCCTATGAGTAAACGCTGCTGTTCAGGTCCATGTTATGTGTATTGATATAGCTGTCCGTAGTTATGACGATTGCGTTGTGGTCGCTGTGTGTGGTTCTATCTTATACCTTCCATGTATTGACTAGTGGAAGAGATTTTGCGTTCCCTAGAGAAAGGTCTACGTTACTTACACCACCTGCGTCTCCGCTGTAGGTAGGTTGCTGACCCTTCCTAGTCAGTATGAAGAGGTTGCATTCATTTACCACGTCAAGCACTAGTTGCCCTCTGTCGTAGGTTATATCTGAGTTCCACAAGGGGGATTTTGCGTTGATATCAGAATGAGCAGCCTTTTTCTTTCTGAGTGTCGTGCAATGGTTTTTTTATTTTGTCTAAGAAAGGTTCTATATCATTCTAATACTGAGCGCAGAAGGACGACATGAGCCATACATCCTGTCTGTCTGTTATTTCTGCTGTGGCAATGTGTTCAGAGCAAAACTGGGTGATATGTGTTACTATGAGGTTTTTATTAACTACTATTATCGCGGCTTTCGCGTTCGGTGTTCCTGCTATTGTGATGTAATGTGAGGGGAGCACTGAAGTCTTCCCGCCTCGCAGAAAAGGTTCCTAAACGCAAGAGATGTCTGCTTTTGTTTCCTCTAAGAGCCTAGTTCCATGTTTACTAGGGTACTGCCCTGGTTCAAATGATTCAAATGGCTCTGAGCACTATGGGACTTAACATCTGAGGTCATCAATCCCCTAGAACTTAGAACTACTTACACCTAACTAACCTAAGGACATCACACACATCCATGCCCGAGGCAGGATTCGAAACTGCGACCGCAGCGGTCGCGCGGTTCCAGACTGTAGCGCCTAGAACCGCTCGGCCACCACGGCCGGCGTTACTGCCCTGGCAATTTAGTTGTATTACCTTCAGAAGGGATATCTAATGAAGGAAAAACACTTGGGTGTGATTTCTTTAAAATCCAGAAACACACGTCCATGTGCTCTCACGAAGTCCTTGTATACCTTCTTTAGGTTTAGGCCCTCTCCCCTTCGCGCACATGCCTCCCCTAAAAGCTTACATAGTTCTTTGGAGTCCGTTGGCAGATTTTCAACTCTTAGGATCATCCTGTCAGTTTGTTCTGTAGCTGGGAAGCCGGTTTTATCCCCGTTTTGCCGGCCGTTGTGGCCGTGCGGTTCTAGGCGCTTCAGTCTGGAACCGCGTGACCGCTACGGTCGCAGGTTCGAATCCTGCCTCGGGCATGGATGTGTGTGATGTCCTTAGGTTAGTTAGGTTTAAGTAGTTCTAAGTTCTAGGGGACTGATGATCACAGATAGATGTTCAGTCCCATAGTGCTCAGAGCCATTTGAACCATTTATCCCCGTTTTCATGCTTAGTTTGTATTACAAAGCTAAGAGCTGTTTGAAATATATCCATGTTTTCTAGTCTGCTAAGCCGTAGGTTAACTTACAAGTTTTCGTAATTTACGTAATTACCGGTATTCACCTTGGGTTCCTTGATTGTGTCTGTTTGGTGTTCTTGACTGTTTGTTTGTTGCTCCGATTTCGAGTAATTTTGTAGTGCAGCACGTCTTTCGTGCTTTACGGTTTCTGGTAGTGTGTAGTTTGATGTGGTTTCACTGAGCATTTCCCCTGGTAGAGACGTGTTGTCTTTGATCTCTACCGGGGACTTGTTCGTAAAAGGTGTCTGTTCTTTGTCAGTTTCTGGGGTGTTTGTGTCTGGTGTTGTGCCAGTGCAGGATGTGTCTTTCTGTTCAGCTACATTACTGTTTTGTTTTTCGTAGTCTACATTTGGTTGTATCATATTCTACTCGTTGCGCGGCTAGTGTGCAATTGTGTTTGCCTGTGGTGTTGGATTTCATGTGAATTCAGTGACATCATTCTCAGGATGTTCAAGGACGTCGTTATATTTCTCTGTACTAACTCACAATATTTCGTCTTCCATTTCGTCAACTCGTAAAAGGAAACCAGCCTGGAAGATGGCCCAATCAAACATATGATGTTTCAGGTGCCTGGCAACTTCATATTCAATTGCACTCTGTATGCACATATCGTCTATATATTCGGTAATGCTGAAGTACCTACATTGAAGAATTACATTAGTATTGCAATCTGCATTTGGGGGTTGTAACATCCCCATGTATTGCCGCCAGGCAACGGCTCGCCGCCAGCCTCTCATCCTAGTTGACGGGATTTGTACATTTGCCTGTTTGTGTTATTAGTTACGTCTGTTCTTGGATGTGTTAGAGGGGTGGGTTTCTGACAATTATGGTAGCACTCCTTATTAATGGACGTTGTCCAGAACATCGTAGCCGGCCGCTGTGGTTCTAGGCGCTTCAGTCCGGGACCGCGCTGCTGCTACGGTCGCAGGTTCGAATCCTGCCTTGGCATGGATGTGTGTGATGTCCTTAGGTTAGTTAGGTTTAAATAGTTCTAAGTCTAGGGGACTGATGACCTCAGATGTTAAGTCCCACAGTGCTTAGAGCCATTTGAACCATTTCAACCAGAACATCGTATTCGGCGCGCTCTATTTGTTTTTCGTTGAGCTGTTTATATGTAGGACAGTCTGGCCTTATCGCATGTTCTGCTTCTAAGTTTGCATGGTATACAGCCTACAGTATTCTCCTGCCAGCATTCTGACTTTTTGTGTCCCGCTTTTAGCACATCTCCCGCATACTGGATCTTTGTCGCAACGCTTCGACGAGTGATCGAAGCCCCAACAGTTAAAACATTTTTGTACAGCAACAAAGTTGTTGATACACAAAGATTCAAATTGATTTTTGAAGCAGCAGTAATCGTACTCTTGGCGACACTTCTAGAATATAGTTTACTGTCCTTTTGCCCTTTGGTCCTGTTTTAAATTTTATTTTAACCTCGTTATCGAACTCGTCTTTAGAAATGTGTCAGTTAAATATGTTGAGACATGGTGCACTGCCAACAGGGCTCTGAACTTCTTGGGTTCTTGACACCTAATGTCCTTAATCTGTGCTGTTTTGTCTATTATCTTTTACTTGTCTACTTGTGATTCTGTTTCAATTATTACGGTGTTTGCTGTTGTCCTGATTGATTTTATTTTTGTCTTGCTTCGGATTAATTGTTTTAGTGATGGTTTCTCTAATGATTCTCGCATCTTGGTTGGTTTCTGATTTAAAGAAAAGTGTGCTGGACTGTTTAGCTTTTGTTTGTTGAATGCGTTCCTGTACTTTGCTTTTAGGGTTTGCAATCGGACCGGCAGCCGCAACCGCTGCAAATGAGAGTGAGAGGGGTTTATTTACTGACTTTAGTCTCTGATTTTCGGATGTGAGTTCCGCTATTTCTTGTTCTAGGCACTGAATGCGTTCCTGGGAATCTGGTGCGTTTACAACCGCTAGTTCTCTTCTGAGTCTGGCGTTTTCAGTTCTGAGCTCTTCATTTTGTCACACGAATACCAAAAGGAGGGCCAAAACATGTCCGTCACTTGGAGGTTACTATTTAAAGCACTGCACAAAGTAACACGTTACTGGAGGGACAGGCGGTTAATTCTGAGTACATACTGAAGTTGAAGTACTGAAATGGATATTAATGGCAGCCAGAAACAAGCAAAAATCAATAGGGGATTGGGACTGGGGTGCCCAGTATTACGTTACTTAATTAGCATTAGCCGAGTACCCGTAGTTGGCCAGGTATGTACGCACATCAACAAAAGTTTTGCATCACCCCGGTTCCCAGAACTCCTGAAGATAGATGTTGACTGTGGGTGTATCACAGACACAGTCACTTTGACTGTTCAGAGAATTCACTAAACCCGCCCAAAGACGTGAACGACCATGCATGAGCAGCGCCTATTAGACGGAGGGGGTCTGACAGCCGATCAGTTCCAGTCATTCCAACAGGAAGGAGGGACACGGCTCGTTTTGTCTGTAGTTCAACCATGCCTAGACGATCAATACCGCGGTTCCATCGCGTGCGCATTGTTACTTTACTTCGTGCCAGGAAGGGCTCTCAACAAGGGAAGTGGCCGCGAGGGATTAGCCGAGCGGTCTAAGGCGCTGCAGCCATGGACTGTGCGGCTGGTCCCCGCAGAGGTTCGAGTCCTCCCTCGGGCATGGATGTGTGTGTTTGTCCTTACGATAATTTAGGTTAAGTAGTGTGTAAGCTTAGGGACTGATGACCATAGCAGTTAAGTCCCATAAGATTTCACACAAATTTGAACATTTTTTGAACTAGGGAAGTGTCCAGACGTGTCGGAGACGTGTTTGGAGGCAGCCCTGTCAGGCTGAACGCCTTAGACATACTGTCCAGGGAGTGCAGCAAGGTGGATGTTCCTTGCTGTTTTGGGGTGGCATTGGGTGGGGCCAACTTACGCCGGTGGTGGTCACGGAAGGCGCCATAACGGCTGTACGGTACGAGAATGCCAGTCTTCGACCGATAGTGCAACCATATCGGCAGCAAATTGACGAGGCATTAGTCTTCATGGATGACAATTCGCGCTCCAATCCTGCACATCTTGTGAATGACTTCCTTCAGGATAACATCACCCGACTAGGGCGGCCAGTATGTTCTCCAGACATGAACCCTACAGAACATGCCTGGGATAGATTGAAAAGGGCTGTTTATGGACGACGTGACTCACCAACCACTCTGAGGGATCTACGCCGAATCGCCATTGAGGAGTGGGACAATCTCGACCAACACTGCCTCGATGAACTTGTGGATAGTATGCCACGACGAATACAGGCATGCATCAGTGCAAGAGGACGTGCTACTGGGTATTAAGAGGTACCCGTGTGTACAGAAAACTGGACCACCACCTCTGAAGGTGTGGCTGTATGGTGGTACAACATGCAATATGTGGTTTTCATTAGCAATAAAAAGGGCGGAAATGAAGTTTATTTTGATCTCTATTCCAATTTTCTGTACAGGTTCCGGAACTCTCGGAACCGAGGTGTTGCAAAACTTCTTTTGATGTGTGTATTTATTTTAGTTCTATTAGTCAGTCTCCTCCATCCCCCTCTCTCTGTCCCTCTCCCCTGCGCCGGCCGGAGTGGCCGTGCGGTTCTAGGCGCTACAGTCTGGAGCCGAGCGACCGCTACGGTCGCAGGTTCGAATCCTGCCTCGGGCATGGATGTGTGTGATGTCCTTAGGTTAGTTAGGTTTAATTAGTTCTAAGTTCTAGGCGACTGATGACCTCAGAAGTTAAGTCGCATAGTGCTCAGAGCCATTTGAACCATTTGAACCTCTCCCCTGCTCCGTTTTTCGCCCATCTCCTCTCCATGAACATCTCCTCCTCTTTCCGTTCTCTGTATATCGCCTTCTCCATCTTTCTCTGTGGCGTACCATGATATAACTTCGTAGGTACATTCAGTGATTTACGTGAATACTGTGTGCTAAATGTGTTGTGAGCAGAAGTAGCATCAAAGAAGTAATACATTCAAACGTCATGAAAGATGCAGCAGTTTTTGACGCATCCGTGTTTATGATGTATCTCCTGCTCTATGTACTGTACAGTGACATAATTTTGCAGGTATGTTCAGTCTGTCTGCGAAATGTGTCATGAATATAGTCAGTAGCAAAGAAGTAACAAATTAAAACATCATGCTTGATGAAATAGTTTTTCCGCATGAACAGCGAAAATGTAGTAAGCGATAATTTTTTTCCTGTTATTTTGTGGGGGTTCTAAGCACGAAAAGTTTTCGTGAAGACTGGAAATTATGAATAAAGCTTGTAGCAAATCACTAAGTGCTCCCAAATACTGGATAGAGCGCATAGTAGCTATAATTATGCTACGTGTATATTATGCAACAAATGGTATGTAAGTACGGATTAAACACATTGAAGATTGTACAAGCATTGTATTCATGACTTTGGATCGTATCACATAGAACTTATCAGCCAAGAAAAGCATTTTCACGAATATGATAAATACAAAAGTCAAAGAGGAAATATTTTCCCCTGGTTCGCGTAATATTCCTCAAATCAATAACGAACTTGTACTATACACATTCTAAATTAGCATATGTTCTTCCTCTGGGTTCAAGCTATAGCCTTACCAAATTTTATCTCTTTCGGTTCAGCAAGTTAATAATAATAAATTTAAACATCATGCGTGATGCGCCAGTTTTTCACGCATCTAAGTATATATAACCCTATACATTCGGAACTATGTGTCATACAATTATATAGTTTTGCAGGTATATTCACTGATATATGTAAACACTGCCTGAAAAATTAAAAATGTGTTGCGAATTCAGTTAGTAGTAAAAAAGTAATAAATTAAAACGTCAGCCTGATGCGAAAATGAACAACACAAATGTAGCGATAATTTTTTTCCTTTCATCACTAGGCGGGGGGTATCAGTCAGAAAAAGTTCCGTAAAGATTTGAAATTACATTTGAAGTTTGTCGCAAGTTACTAACCGGCTCCTGTGACCGAGCGGTTCTAGGCGCTTCAGTCTGGAACCGCGCTGCTGCTACGGTCGCAGGTTCGAATCCTGCCTCGGGCCTGGGGTTTGTGATGTCCTTAGGTTAGTTAGGTTTAAGTAGTTCTAAGTCTAGGGGACTGATGACCTCAGATGTTAAGTCCCATAGTGCTTAGAGCCATTTGAACCATTTGCAAGTCAATAGGTAGGGCCTACCCTCGTTTTTAAATGATGCATGAATAAAATTTGGATATTCGCCCGTCGTGATCTACACTTCTTTTTTTTGTCCGCCCTTACACCTTTGGTAAGTAGGTGGTTCTTCACCTCTCCTCCCCCCCTCCCCCCCCCCCCCCCTCCCCCAGCGTTTGTTCCCAGACAGTAAGTTGTATGTGTACCAAGACTGGTTAAAACTGGTTCTGTGACTTTGTAGGAGATATGGAACATTACATGCATCCATATATTTTTATATTAGGGTGTATATGAATATCTTTCTTTCTATGACACGATTTTGATGAAATATAGCCTATACGGTGCCTCTAGGTATGCTGATGCTACCCGTGAAAAAGAAACCCTTAAAAATTCGTCTGGTAGGTTTGGAGATTAAGGTGTTCAAAGGCAGACAGAAGATATGACGTTTTTACAGATTTATCGTTAGTATACAGATGTTCATCGAGAAGGCAATAATAACAATGAAAGAAAAGACGACTTGAATCAAAATCTATGGTATACATATTCACTGCGTCAGATTTGCTGATCACATTGCAATAGCGGCATATTCAGGAAAAGGAACTGAATTGAATGCTTAAGCTGTTAAATAAAGAGATAACAAAACTAAAATTACAAATGAAGACCTAGAAGGCAAAATTCATGGTTATAGGCCCGAAACGAGATGGAGGTAAGTCTGACATAAGAACTGGGAGTGAGCAACTCGAGGAAGTAACGGATTTTCACTATGTCGATATCATTGTGGTGGAAAACAATTGATTACTGTGCTCGTACTGCGAACAGCTGAAAGCAAGAGAAAACTACAGCCGCAATTTTTCCCGAGGGCATTCAGCACTAGGGGAAAGGGAGACACCGCCTACAGGGAAATTAAAGAGGTCTTTGGAGAAAAGAGAATCAGTTGTATGAATATCAAGAGCCCAGCTGGAAAACCAATCCTAAGCAAAGTAGGGAAAGCTGAAAGGTGGAAGAAGTATAAAGAGAGTCTATACTAGGGAGACGTTGTTATATAAATGGAAGTGGACGCAGATGAAGATGAGATGGGAAATATGATACTATGAGAAGAATTTGACGGAGTTCTAGAAGATCTAAGTCGTAACAAGGCTCCGGAAGTAGACGGTACTCCGTCAGAACTACTGACAGCCTTGGAGAGCCAGCCTTGGCAAAACTCTTCCATGTGGTGTGCAAGATGTACGAGACAGGCGAAATATCCTCAGACTTCACGAAGAATGCAATAATTCCAATTCCAAAGAAAGCAGCTGCTGACAAGTGTGAAAATTACAGAACTACCAGTTTAATAAGTCATGGTTTCAAAATACTAACACAAATTCCTCACAGAAGATTGGAAAAAACGGTAGAAACCGACTTTGGGGGAGGTCTGTTTGGATTCCGGATAAATGGAGGAAAACGCAAGGCAATACTGACCCTACGACTTATCTTAGAAGGTAGTTAAGGAAAGGCAAATCTACTTCTATGGGATTCGTAGATTTTGAGGAGGTTTTGGAAAAATTGTTCAAATGGCTCTGAGCACTATGGGACTTAACATCTGAGGTCATCAGTCCCCTAGAACTTAGAACTACTTAAACCTAACTAACCTAAGGACATCACACACACCCACGCCCGAGGCAGGATTCGAACCTGCGACCTTAGCAGTCGCGCGGTTTCCGGATTGTGGCGCCTAGAACCACACGGCCACCGAGGCCGGCCGAAGGCTTGTGATAATGTCGACAGGAATACTCTATTTGATATTCTGAAGGCAACAGGTCTAAAATACAGGTAGCGAAATATACAGGGTGGTCCATTGATAGTGACCGGGCCAAATATCTCACGAAATAAGCATCAAACGAAAAAACTACAGAGGACGAAACTCGTCTAGCTTGAAGGGGGAAACCGGATGTCGCTATGGTCGGCCCGCTAGATGGCGCTGCCATAGGTCAAACGGATATCAGCTGCGTTTTTTTTAATGTGATCTCACATTTTTATTTCATATTCGTGTACTACGTATAGAAATATTTATGTTTTAGCTGGACCACTTTTTTCGCTTTGTGATAGATGGCGCTGTAATAGCCACAAACGTATAAGTACGTGGTACTGCCAGTGCGGACGGTATTTGCTTCGTGATACATTACCCGTGTTAAAATGGACCGTTTACCAATTGCGGAAATTGTCGATGTCGTGTTTATGTACGGCTATTGTGATCAAAATGCCCAACGGGCGTGTGCTATGTATGCTGCTCGGTATCCTGGACGACATCATCTAAGTGTCCGGACCGTTCGCCGGATGGTTACGTCATTTAAGGAAACAGGAAGTGTTCAGCCACATGTGAAACGTCAACCAAGACCTGCAACAAATGATGGCCAAGTAGGTGTTTTAGCTGCTGTCACGGTTAATCTGCATATCAGTAGCAGACAAATTGCGCGAGAATCGGGAATCTAAAATACATCGGTGTTGAGAATGCTACATCAACATCGATTGCACTCGTACCATAATTCTAAGCACCAGGAATTGCATGGCAACGACTTTGAACGTCATGTACAATTCTACCACTAGGCACAAGAGAAATTACGGGACGATGACAGATTTTTTGCACGCGTTCTATTTAGCGACGAAGCGTCATTCACCAACAGCGGTAACGTAAACCGGCATAATACGCACTATTGGGCAACGGAAAATTCACGATGGCTGCGACAGGTGGAACATCAGCGACCTTGGCGGGTTAATGTATGGTGCGGCATTATGGGAGGAAGGATAATTGGCCCCCTTTTTATCGATGGCAATCTAAATGATGCAATATATACTGATTTCCTACGTAATGTGCTACCGATGTTACTACAAAATGTTTCACTGGACAGAATGGCGATGTACTTCCAACATGATGGATGTCCGGTACATAGCTCGTGTGCGGTTGAAGCGGTATTGAATAGCATATTTCGTGACAGGTGGATTGGTCGTCTATGCACCATACCATGGCCCGCACGTTCACCGGATCTGACGTCCCAGGATTTCTTTCTGTGGAGAAAGTTGAAGGATATTTGCTATCGTGATCCACCGAGAACGCCTGATATCACGCGTCAGCGCATTGTGAATGCATGTGCGAACATTACGGAAGGCGAACTACTCGCTGTTGAGAGGAATGTCGTTACACTTATTGCCAAATGCATTGAGATTGACGGATATCATTTTGAGCATTTCTTGCATTAATGTGGTATTTACAGGTGATCACATTGTAACAGCATGCGTTCTCAGAAGTGATAAGTTCACGAAGGTACATGTATCACATTGGAACAACCGAAATAAAATGTTCAAACGTATCTACGTTCTGTATTTTAATTTAAAAGACCTACCTGTTACCAACTGTTCGTCTAAAATTGTGAACCATCTGTTTTTGATTATTACAGCGCCATCTATCACAAAGCGAAAAAAGTGGTGCAACTGAAACATTCATATTTCTTTACGTACTACACGAATATGTAATAAAAAAATGGGGGTTCCTATTAAAAAAAAAAGCAGTTTATATGTTTGACCTATGGCAGCGCCATCTAGTGGGCCAACCATAGCGCCATCTGGTGGTCCCCCATCAAGCTAGACGAGTTTCGTTCTTTGTAGTTTTTTCGTTTGACGCTTATTTCGTCAGATATTTGGCCCGGTCACCATCAATGGACCACTCTGTATATACGACCGTCACACTTAAAGTCTCGCTCACAAGTGACGAGAATTTCAAATTGATCACTGTCGCGCATGCGCAATGTGCATGACTTCGGAACTGACCCTCGTATGAACACGCCTGTCCTCGGTTTGGCCACTTCAAACTTTTCTTGTCAAGTACAGTGTGTAAACTTTTAGATGGCAGACCTCTCCCTAGTCCTGAATCGGCAGAAGTCGATAAACGTCGGGAAGCTTCGGTAGGCACGCAGTTTCGACTGCTGCCAACAGTACGTAGCTGACTGTTGTACAAGGTAGCCATTGTCGTCTGCTTCGTTATTGTTTTGCGCTGTACTGTTCTGCGTGTTTTTATTGTGCAGTTGTGCTAAACATTATCAAAATGAGTGAAGAGGCAGTTGCTGGCCCATCTCGGGAGTCGTCAACAACCCCTGCTGGTAGGCCTACGGTTAGAAGGAAACCAGTATTACGTAGCGATGCTCGCAAAATTATATTGCGTGTGATTGAATGCTGCGAAAGGGAAAGGGAGCAGAAAAAACTGCTTCACCCCATTTACAAATCATCAGTGAGAGCTGCTACATACACAGGACAAAGCATGCGTGGCATTGGAGGATTCAAACAGTTTTCCAAGACTTATCCTGGCGTATCACCACAAACGCCTGGCAAGAAAAGGTGAGTTTTCATTTAAGATATTTTGTTCGCGATCACTTTGAAGGAATCACCAAAATTTCACCGCAATCGGATGAATGGTTTGGGAACGCACAGAGGGCAGACATACATACATTCATTTTTATATATAGAGATTGACAGTTGCGTTATACTATATGACCTGTTTAAGTATATTTAAATTTTATAATTAATAGTTTAACATTGCGGGGAATGAAATAATATGAAAAAAAATTGCGAGTAGTGGGAATCGAACGCGGGTCCGCTGCCTGACAAGCCTTTACCTAATTTTTAATTCTCATTTTGTTCGTTTTCGTTCGTTGTATTTGCTCGGGGCGGACGTCGTAAGACATCCGTTTAAGTTCGTCTTTGATCGGTTAACTTAGTTTTTTTTTATTACAGAGGGCTGCTAACCCTCTGACCGAACACGCTGAGCTACCGTGCCGGCTGTCTAATCAATTGCGCTACGCATACAACGGTGACCTAACTGATGAAACATTGTCCATTACTGTTTTCGGGCGTTCGGAGAACAACTCACCAAAGTTTCATTGCAATCGGATGAATGGTTTGTGAGCGCATAGTAGACAAACACACATACATTTATATATATATATATATTTTAATGTACATGACGATTTTAGTTTCGTTTACGAACAACATTTAAAGCGAGTTTTACTTCCAAGCCTTTCGTGGAAGCATGACGCGCAATTTGTAGTAGTGTCAGCGCTGCAACTGGTAGGCGTGCCTTGTGCCCCCCCCCCCCCCCCCCCCCAACGGCTCCTCTCCCCTCCCCTAGCCAGCGAATGCTTGCTTCCTCCTCTCCCCGCACAACTCTGCCGTCTTACAGTTAACGCACCGTACCGGAGCTGTACCGGACTGGCAGAAGAGTTTGTTGCCTGGTGACCTGGCGGGACAGTAGCTGTGCGCTGCGCGACCATCATCGGCACGGGCAGGGGCGAGCTGGCGTGGAATGCTGTGGGGACCGCGCGGATTAAGCGCCGGGGTGGGGGAGCACATTCCCTGCAATATTGCCGGCCACGTCTTACCCTCCCCCGCCCACACACATTCCATTCCGTGGCTGGCGATCTGATGAGTTCGCGCCACCCTGCCGCATCTCTTCCCCGCCCTGACAGAGACACATTTCATTACTAAGCCTCTTACAATTTAAAAACTTACTACAGATGATTGAAAAGTATCTGTTCTTAAATTAGTTTTTCATCTTGATTTCAAAACCAATCTTAGTTTTCATTTATAACGCGCAGTTATCCGTAATGGAATAAAATTAATTATACTTTCAGTTAGAGGAAATTATTTTATGAAAGCTACCTGGATATGGAAAATTGCCCTGTTTTTATACACTGAAGCGCCAAACAAAATGGTATAGGCATGCGTTGAAACTTCCCCTTTGTATGTAAAATGTGACAGTGCTGGAAAAACTCTTAAGTTATTTGATTTTCAAACAGCTCAGCTAAACTGAACATACTCAGATAGTTCTCTCTTTACTTATTCTGATCATCACGAAACTGACACACAATATTTTTAGCGCAACGCAATCTGACTTTCAATAATCCCTACACGACATTGGCCCTGACTAACAATAACATACACCTTTCGTGAATCACTTACCTCACAAAAATCTTCGTTACTCGAACTACTGCAGTACAGCGAGCGCAAATACTGCCAGCTAAATAAAAGATTTTAAGTACTGAAGGCACTAACTACTGTAAGGCATAGTTAGCAAATGAAAGAATTTCATAGAGAACAAACAATGTATTAACTTAATAGTGTTCAAAAGTCATTACATATATATAAATATATATACAGGGTGTTACAAAAAGGTACGGCCCAACTTTCAGGAAACATTCCGCACTTACAAAGAAAGAAAATATGTTATGTGGACATGTGTCCGGAAATGCATACTTTCCATGTTAGAGCTCATTTTATTACTTCTCTTCAGATCACATTAATCATGGAATGGAAACACACAGCAACAGAACGTACCAGCGTGACTTCAAACACTTTGTTACAGGAAATGTTCAAAATGTCCTCCGTTAGCGAGGATACATGCATCCACCCTCCGTGGCATGGAATCCCTGATGCGCTGATGCAGCCCTGGAGGATGGCGTATTGTATCACAGCCGTCCACAATACCAGCTCGAAGAGTCTCTACAAGTGGTACCGGGGTTGTGTAGACAAGAGCTTTCAAATGCCCCCGTAAATGAAAGTCAAGAGGGTTGAGGTCAGGAGAGCGTGGAGGCCATGGAATTGGTCCGCCTCTACCAATCCATCAGTCACCGAATCTGTTGTTGAGAAGCGTACGAGCACTTCGACTGAAATGTGCAGGAGCTCCATCGTGCATGAACCACATGTTGTGTCGTACCTGTAAAGGCACATGTTCTAGCAGCACAGGTAGAGTATCCCGTATGAAATCACGATAACGTGATCCATTGAGCGTAGGTGGAAGAACATGGGGCCCAATCAAGACATCACCAACAATGCCTGCCCAAACTTTCACAGAAAATCTGTGTTGATGACGTGATTGCACAATTGAGTGCGGATTCTCGTCAGCCCACACATGTGGCAGTGAATCGAGGAAGTACAGTACATACTGACGAAACTAAAATGAGCTCTAACATGGAAATTAAGCGTTTCCGGACACATGTCCACATAACATCTTTTCTTTACTTGTGTGTGAGGAATGTTTCCTGAAAGCTTGGCCGTACCTTTTTGTAACACCCTGTATGACATCCAATTAAACAAATTTCCTTTTTCTGTCGGACACACGTCCAGATTGTCCACTCATAGTGACCTCTCAAAACTCTGGCATCTCTCCCCCCACATCCACCACTGGTGGCGGTTCACCTCAAACTGCCCAACGCTACGCGCTGTTCACATCCAACTGCCCAACGCTACACTAGCGAATATTCCAGTAATGAGTCCAACCAGCCACAGACTGCACACAGCGCAGTTGGCGATTTTCATACAGAGCGCTACGTGGCGTCACCAACATAAAAACCTAAACAGCCTACTTACAGCGCATTCAAATACAGAGATATCCAAACAGGCAGAATCCGGCATTGCAGTTGGCAACGCTTGTATAAGACAAGCGTATGGCGCAGTTGTTAGATCGGTTACTGCTGGTACAAAGGCAAGTTAGCAAGATTTAAGTGAGTTTCAAAGTAGTGTTATAGTCTACGCACGAGCCATGGGATGCAACATCTCCGAGATAGCGATGAAGTGGGCATTTTCCCGTACGACCATTTCACTAGTGTACCGTGAATATCAGATGATGTACTCTTTCCACGGGGGCAATCAATAAACTATTCTGCCGACCAATTTCAATAACAAGTGACAAACAATCAATTATCTTTAACGGTAATGATAAGGGAAAGGATTAATTCGCTCCAACGCTTCACTTTAGATTTTGCATTTATTGTCACACCCTTCAGTGCAAACCGCAGAAAAAGCAAGTTTAACAATGAGAGAATATTTGCTTTCGTAATATTTGCTATATAACTTAAGAATTACTTAATAAACAATAGGAATATAAGGTTATTCCTTTTTAACAAACAGACATTTAAGACCATAAACGATAAAGATCAACGGTTAATACGTCCTATAAACTTGAGCAAGGATCACTTTTTCAGTCTCTGAATGTAGGCAGTAGGTGACGTCGGGGACAATCAGACGTACATTAAATGTTACACCATTAAGGACGATCACTCATTAAGAATTATAACCACAAATTAAAGAAGATTCATTTAAAGCAATTAAAATTAAAAGCAAATAAATTAAGTCACGTCTCAGCAAATTTATCAAAACCAAATCTTTCAGTTCTGTAGCAATGTTGGATCGTGAAATACGCCGGATTACCTACACAGAAGGCTAAATTTTAGCAAACAGCAGTTTCTCCAAACGTAGAACTATCTTAACAGTGTACAATACTCAGGTTATTCAGAACTACTTTAATTCGCCTATCTTGGGCATAACGGTGGAGTAGGTAATTAACCTCTTATTTCATTCTCCTGGAACATTGAGCGGCAATAGGCGCTTGGGCAGCCCTACCCCAGCGTGGCTCGGTAAAGAGGATGGCTCCACCAGGAGGAGAAAACATTTACCCGAACTGGAAAGGGAACTCGTCTAACAAGAGCCACTATAGGTTGGACGAAGATCAGTTTGCGATTTTTACTCATTAACCAAAGCTTGCTGGCCAGCGGACGAAAATTACAGAGGCAAAGGTAGCTATTTGTGCTCACAAGAACAGATAACTTCTGCAAATGAGATTCCGGCAGAACTACCGCCGTAGTATCAATGCGGGACTTCGGAGCTGAGGAGAGCAAGTCAACAACGGTCTCTACCCAATAGGCCCGACATTTCAGACAGACCGAGCAACCGACATCAGTCGTGGCTAGGCGGATTACCAAATATAAACTCTATGACTACCTTAAATAAATTAAATAGAGCACTTAAATACGATGGGGACTAAACTCCGCCGGCCGATGTGGCCGAGCGGTTCTAGGCGCTTCAGTCTGGAACCGCGAGGCCGCTACGGTCGCAGGTTCGAATCCTGCCTCGGGCATGGATGTGTGTGATGGTAAGTTAGGTTTAAGTAGTTCTAAATTCTAGGGGACTGATGACCTCAGATGTTAAGTCCCATAGTGCTCAGAGCCACTTGAACCATTTGACTAAACTCCTTAACACAAGAATAAATACAATAACAACGACTCAAGTTAAATATGCCTACGTACTGAAACACAACAGACATTGGCGAACATTAACATAATCTCGCATTTCAGACAGCCATAAAATTAATAGTCTACAGTTCACAGTCTCTTTCCGCCAGACAGTACAAGGTTTTTTAACATTTTACAACGTGCTTATCCAAACAGTGACCTACGCCGTGCATGGGAAAACAACGGCTTGCAGAAGGTCCACAGCCAAAATAATTTTTTTTTCTTTACGTCGGGCGCCGTAAGTAAGTCTGAATGGTGTTCCAATGCACGATCATGCAGAGAAACGTTGCCACACAGTTATTAATAGCTACGACAACACCGGGAGATTGGCCCCGCCAGACGACGGCCGTTGCAAAACTAGGTGTAAAATCTTACTTTCAGAGACGATACCACCTTCTCGAGGCTCAGTCATTGATTTATCAATTTGCAGCCCAGGGCTTCTCCCATCTATCCACTGGTGAGCACATGGCGACCTGAGTGGTAGTGACCAGTACCCCATCTTCCTGTCACTGCCCTGGCGTCAAGCCCATGGACTCCTACCCAGATGGGCTTCAAACAAGGTGGACTGTGAAACTTTCACCTCTGCTGTCACCGTTGAATCTGCCCCCCCCCCTCCCACCCCCCAACCCACCCGAGAACATCGATGTGATGGTTGAGCAGGTGACTACAACAATCATTTCTGTGGCAGCAAACATGATCCCTCACTCTTTATGATGCCCCCAGCGAAAGACAGTCCCTTGATGGTAGCCAGAAGTCATTGAAGCAATTAAGTAGCGTTGGCAAGCTCTACAGCTGCATAAGCTGCACCCTTCCCTGGAGCACCTCATAGCTTTTAAACAGCTTCTTGTTCGCGTTCGCCAACTTATCAAATGACGGTAGCAGGAGTGTTGGGAGAGATATGTCTCGACCATTGGGTGCCATATGTCACCTTCCCAAGTCTGGGAAAAGATCAAACGTGTTTTTGGGTACCAGTCCCAAACAGGTGTTCTCAGTGTTAACATAAATGGTATGTTATCTACCGACGCAAATACGATTGCCAAGCATTTTGCTGAGCACTGTTCTCGAGCCTCAGCATTGGAGAATTACCCGTCAGCCTTTCACACTCTCAAACAGCGGCTGGAAGGGAAAGTCCTCTCATTTACCACACACCACAGTGAATCCTATAACGCCCTATTTACATAGTGGGAGCTCCTCAGTGCCCTTGCACATTGCCCCAACACAGCTACTGGATCAGATCAGATCCATAGTCAGATGATTAAACATTTCTCATCTGACTACAAGCGACATCTCCTCATCACCTTCAACTGGATCTGGTGTGAAGGCGTCTTTTCATCGCAATGGCGGGAGAGCACCATGATTCCGGTGCTCAAACCTGGTAGAAACCCACTTGATGTGGATAGCTATCGTCCCATCAGCCTCACCAACGTTCTTTGAAAGCTGCTGGAACATATGGTGTGTTGGTAGTTGGGTTGGGTCCTGCAGTCATGTGGGCTACTGGGTCCATATCAGGGCGGCTTACACCAGGGTCGCTCTACTATTGATAATCTTGTGTCCCTAGAGTCTGCCATCCAAACAGCCTTTTCCAGACGCCAAAACCTGGTTGCCGTCTTTTTTGATCCACGAAAAGCGTATGACTAGACCTGGCGACATCATATCTTTGCAACATTATACGAGTGGGGTCTTTGAGACCCACTCCCGATTTTTATCCAGAATTTTCTGTTGCTTCGTACTTTCCGTGGCCAAGTTGGTGCCTCCCATAGTTCACCCCATATCCAGTAGAATGGGGTCCCACAGGGCTTTGTATTGAGCGCCTCACTATTTTTAGTGGCCATTGATGGTCTAGCAGCAGCTGTAGAGCCGTACGTCTCACCTTCTCTGTATGCAGACGACTTCTGCATTTCGTACTGCTCCACCAGTACTGGTGTTGCTGAGCAGCGCCTACAGGCAGCCATCCACAAGGCGCAATCATAGGCTCTAGCCCACGGATTCCAGTTTTCGGCCGCAAAGTCGTGTGTTATGCACTTCTGTCGGCGTCGTACCTTTCATCCAGAACCAGAACTTCACCTTAATGACGATCCACTCACTGCAGTGGGGACATATCGATCCTTAGGACTGGTTTTCGACGCCCTATTGACTTGTCTGCCTCACCTTCGTCAACTCAAGCGGAAGTGCTGGCAGCACCTCTATTCCCTCCGCTGCCTGAGCAACATTAACTGGAGTGCAGATCGCTCTACGCTGCTGCAGCTCTACAGAGTCCTTGTTCAATCCCGCCTTGACTATGGGAGTTTGGTTTATGGTTTGGCAGCGCCCTCAGCATTGCGTTTACTCGACCCAGTGCACCACTGCGGCGTTCGCTTAGCGACAGGAGCTTTTAGGACGACTCCGGTGATGAGCGTCCTTGTGGGAGTCAGAGTATCTCCATTGCGGGTTAGGCATGCACAACTGCTGGCCAGTTACGTAGCGCACTTTCGTAGTTCCCCTGCACATCCGAATCACCGTCTCCTTTTACCACCCACGGCGGTTCATCTCCCGCATCTGTGGCCCAGGTCACGGCTTCCAATTGCAGTTTGTGTCGAATCCCTTCTTTCTGAACTGGATCCTTGCCTTTACCGCCTATATTTGAGGTCCATTCACGTACATCTCCATGGTGTACACCTAGGCCCCAGCTTCGCCTGCACCTTTCACGTGCCTGAAAGGACTCAGTTAACCACGTGGCTCACCCCTGCCACTTCTTCTCGCTTCTTGACATGTACCGAGGCCACGAGGTGGTTTACACCGATGACTTGATGGCTGATGCTCACGTCGGCTCCTGTTATTGTGCTGTACGTCTCCTTTCTTTTTTCTCTCCATTGAGTAATTATTGTACTGGGAACAAGGTACCAATAACCTCGCAGTTTGGTCCCTCCCTCCCCCCCTTCTTTTAAACCAACCAACCCACCATGTCAAGAGCGCGCAGGAAGGAGCGATAGAGGCAGTGGGATTTGCACAGGAAGAGGACAGCCCATGGATGGATAGTCGGACATCTACATCTACATCTACATTTATACTCCGCAAGCCACCCAACGGTGTGTGGCGGAGGGCACTTTACGTGCCACTGTCATTACCTCCCTTTTCTGTTCCAGTCGCGTATGGTTCGCGGGAAGAACGACTGTCTGAAAACCTCCGTGCGCGCTCGAATCTCTCTAATTTTACATTCGTGATCTCCTCGGGAGGTATAAGTAGGGGGAAGCAATATATTCGATACCTCATCCAGAAACGCACCCTCTCGAAACCTGGACAGCAAGCTACACCGTGATGCAGAGCGCCTCTCTTGCAGAGTCTGCCACTTGAGTTTGCTAAACATCTCCGTAGTGCTATCATGCTTACCAAATAACCCTGTGACAAAACACACTGCTCTTCTTTGGATCTTCTCTAACTCCTCTGTGAACCTGACCTGGTATGGATCCCACACTGATGAGCAATACTCAAGTATAGGTCGAAC
Source organism: Schistocerca piceifrons (assembly GCF_021461385.2). NCBI lineage: Eukaryota > Metazoa > Arthropoda > Insecta > Orthoptera > Acrididae > Schistocerca > Schistocerca piceifrons. The sequence goes on along the minus strand of NC_060144.1, from coordinate 188,477,639 downwards.
GAGTGTTTTGTAAGTCACCTCCATTGTTGATGGATTACATTTTCTAAGGACTGTCCCAATTAATCTCAACCTGGCACCCACCTTAGCAACAATTAATTTTATATGATCATTCCACTTCAAATCGTTCCGTACGCATACTCTCAGATATTTTACAGAAGTAACTGCTACCAGTGTTTGTTCTGCTATCATATAATCATACAATAAAGGATCCTTCTTTCTATGTATTCGCAATACATTACATTGGTCTATGTTAAGTGTCAGTTGCCACTCCCTGCACCAAGTGCCTATCCGCTGCAGATCTTCCTGCATTTCGCTGCAAATTCTCACCTCGATAAAGTCGGCAACTATCTGCTCTTACAATAGCTCTTTTCCGGCACAGCTCTGTGCGATGCTGGCCTATACATTTGTTATTTATGAAAGGAAGCAAATGATTTTTCTTTTGCAACAACCGGAATGATCATGCATTGAAAAAAAATATTAAATTCTTTAAATTTAAATGAATGCTTGTTATTATTAGGACATTTTTAAAAGATATACATGGGAGTTTACATAATATTACTAGATATGCGCGAGGCTGCTTTTTTTACCTTATACAATAATACTCAGGCTACGGCATCGCTGCACCGCGACCGGCCCAGCCAACATGATACACCAGACCAGAGCAGACAGGCGACTGCTCGCTAGCAACAACTTACTGCTACTGCTACACAGTTCGTACTCAGTCAACACTGCTCTCTGGTCAGCGATTCTCTTATACCTTGCATATCACAGGCAGCGCATGAGCAATACATCGAAATTACATCTGCTCGGACCTCTTACATAAAATTACATCTGTATTACATCTGCTCGGACCTCTTACATAACCCTCCACTGGGGGGGGGGGGGGCAGAGATTTGGTAGCGATGGTGAGTCAATTGGACTTGCCATGAGCAACAAATTTTTCTTAATTAACTAAATTTACAGTCAGAGAGTATATATATATATATATATATATATATATATATAAATGCAGAACATGAAATAGAGTGCACATGCACTGAGTACAGAACATATCAACAAATCACAAAATGTATACGCAATGAGTACAAATCATATTAACAAATGACGTAAAGTGCATACGCACTGTAGTACAGAACATACCTAGCAATGACAACATGTATATGCAATGAGTACAAATCATATTAACAAATGACATAAAGTGCATACGCACTGTAGTACAGAACATACCTAGCAATGACAAAATGTATACGCAATGTGTACAAATCATATTAACAAATGACATAAAATGCATACACACTGTAGTACAGAATGACAATGACAATGACAAAAAGTATACGCAATGAGTACAAATCATATTAACAAATGCCATAAAGTGCATACGCACTGTAGTACAGAACATATCTAGCAATGACAAAATGTATACGCAATGAGTACAAAACATATTAACAAATGACATAAAGTGCATACGCACTGTAGTATTTTTTTTACCATTTTACAAGAACTAGGATAAGAAAGGGAAGGATTGCATCATGGTTGTAGCACAGTAAGTTGCACGTAGCTGCACTGAAAGTCCATATCTTTCTACACAGGCACAACACCAAGTGAGACAATCTGAAGTTCTCTTCCCTGAAGTATTAATCAGTGTAGCCAAGACACTGAAATGTCGTATGAATATTCAATGTTATCATTTTGGTAGTACATTAGGCACACCAAACAGTGGAACCATAATAACATCTCCATTATTCAAAGTAGTGGACACCATGATGTGTCAACACCACACTCTTTCACCAACGTAGAATTAGTGCAGAAACCAAATATAGTGCTCCATGATCATAAGGATAGACAGGACAAACGTATATTGCAGTAATTTCTGGTAATTAGGTCAGAAGATGAAGGACATTAAGTCTCATGCTAGTCATCATTGAGAATTACACTAGTCTATCAACCGATCTGAGTAATTGGTGGCACTCATTGCCTAGTTACTAAATATTTCTGTACTATATATGGAGTATTACAGAATATTATTCATAAGTCATCTGATGACAGTAAATATTGGCACTCATTGGCCAGTTACAAACCATTTTTATACATTATTTAAAAGTGATCATTCAAAGCAAGAGTTAATTAATGGCATACCATTTACATAATTCATCTAGTTATAGTAATCATTGGCACTCTTTGGCCAGTTACAAACCATCTGAAGTCATCCTTCAAAACAGGAGCTAATGAGTGTAGCATCAAGCTACTGGTATTCATATATAATAGCATGTAGGTGACATAATACAAAATTAAAATAAGAAACAGTGGCATTCATTGGCCAGCTACTAAACATATAGCAGGTATTGAATAGTACAAAACATTTTTCATCATTCAAGTGACATACAACATATTTAAAATAATTATTGGCACTCATTGGCCAGTTACAAAGTATTCTTATATTTTAATAAAACCTTATTCAGTATTATTAAGAAGTTATCATTCAAAATGAGAGTTAATTATTGGCATAGTATTTATGCATTATTACAAAACATCATTCAGTATTACTTAGAACTCATCATTCAAGTGACATAGGAAATATTGAAAATGTAACACACTGTAACTATTACTCAAGGTCTGTGATTAGAAAACATCATTCAGTATTACTCAGAACTCTCTTAAACTGGTAGCATTATTTGGGACTGGCAATACATTTTTTTGTGCTAGCAATGCATTGCGTTGGGATCGATAATTAATTGCTGGGGCATGAAAATATTTGCTTTTGACTTATTGCTGCAAATGAGGATAGGTAACGTCATTCGTCATGAGTCAGCTGTAGCAAGGTTATGAAACAAGTAGAGTATATGCGATCAGATTCATGAATGACATACACAAATGGGTAAAAAAAATTGCAAGTACTAGAACAGGTTTAATGATTAACTGCTTATAGCACATTAATTTCATGAATAGCTTCTCCTAGAAAAAATACAAAATAGATTATTAAGCTGAAAGAAGAAACGCATATTATGCTGAAAAGTAGTGAACTTCGAATTAACAGGTAATGAAATGTGTACTCAATATATATGCACTCTAGCTGTCCTTTCCAAAACCTTCAGTCATTATACCATGCGACATAAGACATACTGTCAAAACGAACTGCAACAAATACTTAAATAACTACATAGCATTTCTTAACTAACAGTAAATATATAAACTTCATCATTATCCTCATCTGCAAAGAAAAACTTAAAAGTGGTGCGTTAGGGGCCATATAAAATTTATCACTATCATCATCTGTAAACAAAAACTTCATTATTCATATCACAATAACTTCATTATTATCATCACCTGCAAAGAAAAACTTCATTATTCATTTTACCATATTCTTCATCACTATTCCATCATCATTCATTATCATCTGCAAAAAGACACTTCATTATTCATATTACCATTTACTTCATACAACTATTCATAGTATAGAGTTCCTTATTTCTAGCATATTTCATCACTAAAACTAAGATGTGTAGTTCTGTCTGGCAGCCTGCATCAATCGCCTCGTATTCTGAAAGAAAAATAATTAGTTAAGACTGCTATCATATGATGTGTATAGTATATTCATGTTAATGTTTGTTAATTCTGATCCATTTACTCTTCGTGACGAGGTATTGCATCTTCTTTCGTCCATTCCGAAGGTGAAATTCCCATTTCATAGTAATCCACTGTGGTTTGTTTCATTTATTTCGTTTACACGTTATTGCTTTCGGAAAATGATGAACAAATAAAAACTGGTTTCTAGTGATATAATTAAGCATACAGCATAGCATGACGGAAAACGTAATATGTAAGAAACATAGACAGTGTGCAGGTGCAAAAATGTACACAGAGTATCATAATGTAATAGCAAAAAAAATGTAAAATAGTCATGATGTTGAGATATCATAAGGCAAAAATGTCAAAGTCAACTGGTGTTTGTTATATCTTAAAGATTTCATAGTGCATACAAACAAACAGGAAAACAATCATACATACATGCAAAATGTGCACGGTCTTATGTGTAACGACAAGAAAAGCGACCTGCTAACCTTACCTTGCCGGGCACTTGCCAAGAAAAAATATAATAATCATCAGTAAGTAATCACATAGATATAATTGCATAAGTGGTCATAAAATGTGTAAGTTTATCTGGAAAAATGTGCACGGTCTGATGTGTAACGACAAGAAAAGCGATCTGCCAACCTTACCTTGCCGGGCATTTGCCAAGAGAAAATATAATAATCATCAGTAAGTGTTCATATAAATAATTGCATCATTGGTCATATAAAAATCAGGAAAAGGCATTACAGTGTGATAAATCATAAATTATGTTCATTCAATAAAGGGTTTAATATTGGAGACATGGTGATTGCCTTTACTTTTTCTGGTTCTCAGAGTTTCGACGTGTACTACATTGGGGTGACGAATGCTGCGAATTCTGTATGGACCTGCAAATAGAAGCTCAAATTTACTACATCTATTCTTTCCTCTGTTAGATAAATAGTGTGTACGTACTAATATCTTCTGTCCAGTGTGAAAGTTACGGCGTGTACAAACCTGTTTTTGCTGTCTTCTCCGGCGCTCTGCGGCACGTTTGATGTTGTTAAGCGCAATGTCAATTATTTCATGGTGTCGTAGTCGACGAGATGTAGGAAAGGATACTAATTCTTTAATTTTGTTAGGTAGTTCAACATTTTTCAGTATAACAGTCGGAGATAGCATAGTAGATTCATTTGGTATGGAATTAATTACATCCTGGAATGAGAGTATTTGTGTGTCCCAATCAATATGTCTTTTATGGCAGTATATTCTACACAGTTTACCAATTTCTTTCATTAATCGTTCACAAGGGTTCGAAGAAGCATGATAATTGGATATATAGATCGGAGAAATGTTTCTTGTTTGTAACATACGTGTCCATATAGCAGATCGAAATTGTGGTCTATTGTCGGAAATTACTTTCAATACACGCCCTAGATGAAATAAAAAATGTTTTACAAATGCTTTCGAAACAGATTTAGCAGTAGCTTTGTGTAACGGAGTGAAGGTAACAAATTTTGAAGTGAGTTCAACAGCGACAAAGATGTAGCAAAAACCTCTATTAGTTCTGGGAATCGGACCAAAAATGTCTACAGCGGCCATGTGTCTCAATTTAACAGGTACAATGGGATGTAACGGAGGAATATGTGAAGTCGTGTCTGACTTAGCTTTCTGGCAGATTTTACATGACGCTAAAACTCGTCGAATACGTTTCTCCATGTTGGTAAAATAACAGTTCTGTCTCAGTATTAGAAAACATTTTCTGGCTCCATAATGTGCGTAACTTAAATGAGTATACCAAATTAATTTGTTAACGAGCTCGTCAGGAATGCATAGTAACCAGTTGTTGCTGCAGGGTGAGAGCAGCGAAACAGAATATTATTGCGTACAGTGTAATGGTTTCTAATGGTAACATTATTCCTATCTTGCCAAAGGTGTTTAATTTCTTTCCATACATTGTCTTTATTCTGCTCTTGTGTTATGTCTCGTAATGACGACAAAATGAAATTTTCAAATGCAACTTGTTGAATATACATGACGCTGAAATTTGCTTTGCAGAAGTTGGTTGCGATGTCTTGCTGATTGTTGCTGAGAGAACGGGATAGTGCGTCTGCTACAATATTTTGTGTACCGGGAATGTGAACAATTGTAAAATTAAATTCCTGTAAATGAAGTTTCTATCTGCTTAATCTGTCGTGTGTAAATTTTGCGGAAAGTAAAAACTGTATAGCTCTATGATCTGTGTAAACGGTAGTGTGTCTTCCATAAAGAAAATGCCTAAATCTCGTAAATGCCCATATAACACATAATGTTTCAAGTTCTGTAACAGAATAATTGCGTTCAGCAGGTGACAGAATGCGACTCACAAAGGCGATGTTTTTAATTACTGTAGTACCATCTTCTTCAATTTCCTGAAAAATTTGTACGCCTAAAGTGGTGTTAGAGCTGTCGGTAGCAATGGAAAAATTTCTAGTAAGATCTGAATGTCATAATACTGGTGCGTTCAACAAAGCTTCTTTCAGATTCACAAATTCAGAATGTGCTTGGCTATCCCAGGACCAAATAGTGTTTTTACCCGTCAATTGACTTAATGTAGGGGTGTCCAAAGCAGAGTAATGAATAAATTTACGAAAAAAGTTAATTAATCCCAAAAAGCTGCGTAGTTGTTTCTTCGTCGTAGGAACAGTAATGTCACGTAAAGCTTGAATTTTTTCCGGGTCAGGCGCAATGCCTTCTGCTGAAATTGCATGTCCAAGAAATTTTATAGAAGTTTTGCCAAAGTGCGATTTGCTAAGATTAACTGTGAGTCCTTGTGCACGTAAAGTTCGTAACAGTTGTTCACGAATCAGATTGTGTTCAGACCAGTTAGCTTCTGCAATAAGAATGTCGTCTACATACGTTGTGATTCTGTCTTTAAGTTCTGTCGGAAGTATACTATTGAAACCGCGAATAAATGCTGCTGAAGAAATAGTTAAACCGAACAGTAATTTACAAAATTGATGTCACCAAATCAGAGAAAAGCCGTGTACTTTCTGCAGTTCGGATGGAGCTGAATTTGCCAAAATCCCGATTTCAAATCTAATGTGGAATAAATAGCAGTACCATGAAATTTCTGTAGAAGTTCTTCTAGTGTCTGTGGGCGATCTGTTTCATTAATAATAATGTCGTTGATGTGTCGCGAATCAAGTACGAGGCGAAGTGAACCATCCTTTTTCTTAACAATATGGAGCGGGTTTATGTACGGACTAACTGCCGGTTCAATAATTCCTTGGTCAAGCATAGCTTGCAATTCTTTCTTAACTTGTTCTGTGTGAATGGATGGAATAGGATAATGTTTGGCTTTAAAGGTGTCGTGCTGTTTAACTTGAAATTCATACCTAAAACCGGACATAGTACCAGGGACGTTGTCAAAAACTGGAGCTTGCTCTAAAAGAATTTTGCGCATTTGCGTGCGTTCGTCGTCTGTATTTGCACTGCTCTGTTTAGCTTTATCAGAAATCATTTGCATAACGTCATAGTCGGCTTCGTCTGGAGTATTATAATTGTGTACGTACGTATCTGTGAACAATGTGGAATGACAGTCTATGTTATGTGATGCGGAAATGACCTCTGTACGATTAATTGTTTGTTCTTCTGCAGATAAAGAGTGCTGAAATTCTAATGCCAGTTGTACATTTTCATCCTTTAACATTAAATAGGAGTTTTGAAAGTCAATAATTGCGTCGTGTTGTACCAAAAAATTCGTACCTAAAATAACGTCTGTTGTCAATAAGGGAACAATCCAAAAATTTGAGTGACATGTATGACCTGCAATACAAAATGATAAATGTGTCTGTAATTTTACATCTACTCCTTTACCAGATACTGCTCCTTTTACTTTAGTTTTGCCTAATGGTAATATAGGATAGGTATTATCTTTGTTACATTCGTTGAAAGTTTCCTCATTTATAACTGACATAGGTGATCCAGAATCGATTACTGCTGAAAATTTGGATGATCCAATCTTTACTTCAATGACAGTGTGTGAAATGGTTTTTTGAATAACTGGTCTTTCCTGCAAAAGAGTGTCTCGGATGTCGTCAAAAGTAATAACATTTCCGTGAACGAGATTCTGCGTGTCAAAAGTATTGCTTGCGTTGCTGGAAGATTCATTCTGCACTGTATCTAGTCAAATTCTTTCTGACGTGCTGTTATTCGCGGGAGGATGCTGTGGCATTTCGACTATTTGAACTGTTCTGTTATTTCTTCCTGACGTATTACGTTTGGGATGATATCTACAGTCTGGTTCATTCATGATAATCTGTTGTTGCGGATGATTTTGCTGCTGGTAAGACCGACTGTTATTAAACGTACGCTGAAAATTGTGCTCGTTACTTTTACATCTGTCATGATAGTCATTTCTATACGGTGCATTGCGATATGAGTTGAAATGGTGTGTTTTCTGTACGTACTGATTTCCTTGTTGCTGTGCGTTACTATTCTGTGTGGCCGACGCTATACGTGTAGGCGGCGAAACATTAAAGCTCGGTTGACCTTGCAGACTGCATTGTTGGTTAGGTATGCTAACCGGTTGTCTTTGATGCTGTTGCGGGGAAAAACGTCTATTGTTACCAAAATGTGGTTCCTGTTGCTGATAATTTTGTACATACTGATGATTAAAATTTTTTCTGTTAGTAAAATTCCTGGAGCGTATAATGAAAACTGTCACTTTCGGTAAAATTTGTCATATCAGGTTTTCTTTACTCATTCCCAATTCTAGATAGATCGACAGTTGAAGAGCTGTTCTGGTAGATATAAAGGACAGTAAAAGAGAAGGCAGCAGTGCAGAAAACTAAAGATGAAATAGCACTACTACGACTCGGGGGCCTGTGCACGCTACGGTACATATTCATCGAAGTGTAATGAATCCCCTGAGGTCTATTACGCGCTGCAAATAAATTTTGGTTTCTGTGTTACAGGCAATGCCGGTGAAAATTCAAAAGTAAATTGTTGTATCCAGGCCAATTCTAGTTTCTGCATTACAGGCAATGCTGATGAAAATACAAAAGCAAATTGTCGTATCCAGTCCAAAACGTGTACCTGTGCTCTGTCATTTTTAAATACCTCAGATTTTTTTACGGATAAAAATTGCTTATAGTCAACGTTATCGTCTCTGAATGTGTGAACAGGTTCAGATTTGTGTAACGATCTGTTTGTCTGTGACTGTTCGGAGTCTAAGTCACGTACTCTCTGTAAATTACTTAAGTTATACTGGCTGTGTTGGTGTGACAAATGTTCGGAACGTGGCGTATGCTGTGACGTGTTAGTGACTGAAACAATTTTCATTTCTGTCACTTTAAAACATTCGTCAATTTGGCTGTTCTGTTGTTCAAATTTCTTGTCGACTTCCGTATCCCGAGTGCGTGAAACTTCTGCTGACATTAATTTAAACTCGTCGCGTATCTGTGTTGCGTTTTCTGAACATTGTTCAGTGATTGCATTAATTTCATCTCTAAGTGATTCTGTTGTGGCTGCATGTGTATTATTTAATTCTTGTGCAACAGATCTAATTTCTTCACTACTGTTCCTAGCACAAGCCTCAATTTCGTCACGTAATTGTTCTTTAGTATCATAACGTTGCACGGAAACGGCTGTAATCTGTTCACTAAGTTGTTTGTTCTGTTCATTAAGGTTGTCGTGTTTTTCGTTCGACTGTTTGAAACTTTCTTTAAGTTGTTTGCGCGATTCAGTAAGTTGTTTGAAATTGTTGTCGAAATTTTCATTAAGTTGTTTGAAATGGTTATCTAGTATTTCATTCCGCTGTTTGAAATATTCATTAATTTGTTGTTTGAGATTTTCACTAAGTTGTTTATGCGATTCACTAATTTATAGCAATACTGCCATAACTTGATCCCAGCCAATATTACCTACTCTATTCTCTGTGCTGTTTGATGACGTATCTGCAATTGTCACGTTTTGTGTAACCATTTGGTCATTCTGTGATTCTTGAAAAGGTTTGCCAATCGGACGTGCACTGTTGGTCACTACACCGGAATCAAATAAATTTGACGCATTCTAACTACACTGTTCATTTTCGTTAGAAACATTTATCTGTTCGTAATTCAAATTTTGTAAACCGGCTGTGTCAAACTGGGCAGCGTTCATTGTATCAGAACGTGCTGCGTCATCAATTGTCGTTAAATTGATCATCATTAGCATTAAAATCATTACTAGTGGTCGGTACGCACTGATTGTCTGTAAATGGAGGATTATCATTATTACACTGAGTGTCGCAAGTATTATCGGTCAAGCTATTCGAGTCGACTATTTCACTCATTGCACATCGCGATGTACTGTTAACAGTTTTTCGCGGCATTTTTCACAAATCAAAATTAAGCACAAAAATGAAACAAAGACGAGGCAAAAATGGAACAAACACAATTACAACAAAGAGCAATAAATTGCCGATAATCTGTGAAAGAAAGAGTGACAAATTAGTAAACGCGTTGTGCCAGATGCAAACTACATTTAAGTAAATAAGAGCAGCTATATGACTACTTCTCAGAGATTCACAAAGAAATACGATCCTGGCCGGATGTCGCCAAGTGTAACCTCCCCACAAAATATAATTAATATTTATTTGGTTAATGATTCAAATTTTAGTGTAACCTCAGAACGAAACTGGTTCCCATTTAATGTACCCACAAAATTCTTTTCTCATTTAATATAAGCTCGAAACAGAAAAATTCCTAAACCTCGTAATAAAAAAATAAATTCAGTAACCTGGTAAAATTTGGACGACAGCAGTGCTGCGTCATGGCCCTGTAAGATCATTCTGAACAAAAAGCAAAAATTCTCACCTCGATAAAGTCGGCAATTATCTGCTCTTACAATAGCTCTTTTCCGGCACAGCTCTATGCAATGCTGGCCTATACATTTGTTATTTATGAAAGGAAGCAAATGATTTTTCTTTTGCAACAATCGGAATGATCATGCATTGAAAAAAATATTAAATTCCTTAAATTGAAATGAATGCTTGTTATTATTAGGACATTTTTAAAAGATATACATGGGAGTTTACATAATATTACTAGATATGCGCGAGGCTGCTTTTTTTACCTTATACAATAATACTCAGGCTCCGGCATCGCTGCACCGCGACCGGCCCAGCCAACATGATACACCAGACCAGAGCAGACAGGCGACTGCTCACTAGCAACAACTTACTGCTACTGCTACACAGTTCGAACTCAGTCAACACTGCTCTCTGGTCAGCGATTCTCTTATACCTTGCATATCGCAGGCAGCGCATGAGCAATACATCGAAATTACATCTGCTCGGACCTCTTACATAAAATTACATCTGTATTACATCTGCTCGGACCTCTTATAGTAGGAACATGGACTCCACGGCGTCAGTAATGGCCTTGTGAAGGAAGGACGAGGCGTGGGTGATGTCGTCAGTACAGTGGTAGGTAAGAAGGTGGCTTTCAACCTGGGTGGCGGTGGACTCCCAGTAGGCATTCCAGTTGGTGCGACGGTAGTCATGGACTACCTTGGGAGGGGGTGCAGGGCAGGGAGCTAGGGGTGGACAGTGAGGATATTTGATGGTGAGAAGGACGGGGTGTGGTCGCTACCTGTGGGGCCAAGGATATTTATGGCGATACGCCCAAGGAGGTTGGCAGAGGCAATGACAGCATTGGGGGTGCTGTTGCTTTCGGGACGAGTGTGCTGAGGAAGAGGAACAAGGTCAATATGGATCGTGGGGAGGAACTGATGCCACTGCCGAAGGGTGGCAGAGAAGCGTCAGTGGATGTTGACGTCGGCTACAATCACATAGGTGGAGAAGGTGCGGTGAATGTGGGAGATGAAGTCCTAGGGGATCGGAGCAGTGGAGCGGACGTAGATGGTGGTGCAGGTGACTAGGGTGGTTGTCATCCTTAATGTAGTTTATAACTATTTATTTTTATAACTGACCACGTATCGAATATTTAATGATCTCACGAGGTTGAACTATGTCACGATCTTCACTTGCAGACTGTAAAGTTGGTTCTGCATGCCATGTAATGTAAACACTGGCATCTTGTACCTATTGCAAAATAATGTAACATTTCCACTACCTTGTTCCCTGACATACTGTAGATTACATGGTGCAGACTTTGATGCCTCTGTGACGGTCTTTGACGATCGTTTTACTTATGTTTATGTTGGTAGCTGCTTAGGCACAGTGAAACGAAGTATAAACCTGTGGTTTGGTCATCTGTTGTACTTCACAGCTTTATCCTGTTAATAAGTCACGCAAGTCGCCAGCCACTTAACACATCTCCGGCCGGAGTGGCCGAGCGGGTCTAGGCGCTTCAGCCTGGAACCGCGTGACCGCTACGGTCGCAGGTTCGAATCCTGCCTCGGGCATGGCTGTGTGTGATGTCCTTAGGTTAGTTAGGTTTAAGTAGTTCTAAGTTCAAGAGGACTGATGACCTCAGATGTTAAGTCCCATAGTGCTCACAGTCATTTTTGAACTTAACACATCGCAAAAATGTTCTCACTTTTTCTTATGAAACATCAGGTTTATATAACTGAAGATATATGCACAGGTTAGAACTGTGCCATTGCCAGCAGCCCACCCCTGACCACATGGTGTAGAGGTATGAAATAACAAGAAGGAAGAAAAAAGAACCGAAGTCAGATGAATTTTAGATATATAACTAAGAAAACAAATCTTTTAATCTACACGTTAATTGTATTCTTTGCACTACTTTTCTGCTGTTTTTATTTTTACTGTATGGCTAGTTTGCAGTGTGTTCATTTATTCCAGTTGTAACACTTGAAAATAGCTTAACGCTGAGATCTAGATCGTGTAATAAAGCACATCATACAAATAGCGCTTGTATCTTTTCGTAAGTTTTATATGACTGTCGCTCCACACGAAGGAAAAAAAAAAAATCACTCCGTGTAACGCTGCCTCACAGACCTGTCACGGCGGGCTGCAAGATGGGACGCAGGCCCGTGAGGTGACGCAGGGGGGCTCACGCCAAATTCCTCACGGCAGCGTGAGTCACGGCGACAATCACCGCAAGTTGGATCGCAGTTTCAATACGCAGTTTGCTGAGGAACTTTGGCTCTGGCAGAGATGGCGACTACTTCTGCTATGCTAATAGATATAAGTTCAGAATCGGATTCCGATTCTGAGTTTGAGTTCGAAACGGTGTGTTTCATCGCTTTGATGAAACAAAAAGCAGAAAAAAGTGCGTACATGAAAAGAAGACTAAGTCACGGGGAATTCGCTTCAACTAAGGAATTTGATGATGAAGAATTCAGGAACTATTTTAGATTAAACCTTGATCAATTCCAAGCAGTGCATGGTCTAATCAAGAATGAAATTGACAGACAGGGATGCAACGCTACAAGGCCGATTGGAACCAAGGAGAAACTAACTGTGTTTTTAAGGTAAGCTATTATGATTAACATATATCTCTATGTATAAAAATGTTCCGTTGGTTTGTGTATAGCCACTAACCTCCGAAAGCTCTTGACCGATTGCTTTGAAATTTTGACACAACATTGCATTCTAGTACAGGATAGTTTTTAGGTACCTATTTCTTTAATATATTATATATAACCTATATAACAAAACTCTGCCATCTGGTGAGGAAAATGTATGAGACAGGCAAAATACCCTCAGACTTCAAGAAGAATATAATAATTCCAATCCCAAAGAAAGCAGGCGTTGACAGATGTGAAAATTATCGAACTATCAGTTTAATAAGCCACGGCTGCAAAATACTAACGCTAATTCTTTACAGGCGAATGGAAAAAATGGTAGAAGCCGATCTCGGGGAAGATCAGTTTGGATTCCGTAGAAATATGGGAACAAAATGGTTCAAATGGCTCTGAGCACATCTGTGGTCATCAGTCCCCTAGAACTTAGAACTACTTAAACCTAACTAACCTAAGGACATCACACACATCCATGCCCGAGGCAGGATTCGAACCTGCGACCGTAGCGGTCACGTGGTTCCAGACTGAAGCGTCTAGAACCGCACGGCCACACCGGCCGGCTATGGGAACACGTGAGGCAATACTGACCCTACGGCTTATCTTAGAAGCTAGACTAAGAAAAGGCAAGCCTACGATTCTAGCATTTGTAGACTTGGAGAAAGCTTTTGAAAATGTTGACTGGAATACTCTCTTTCAAATTCTAAAGCTGGCAGCGGTAAAATACAGGGAGCGAATGGCTATTTACAATTTGTACAGAAACCAGATGGCAGTTATAAGAGTCGAGGGACATGAAAGGGAAGCAGTGGTTGGGAAGGGAGTGAGACAGGGTTGTAGCATCTCCCCGATGCTATTCAATCTGTATATTGAGCAAGCAGTAAAGGAAACAAAAGAAAAGTTCGGAGTAGGTATTAAAACTCATGGAGAAAGAATAAAAACTTTGAGGTTCGCCGATGACATTGTAATTCTGTCAGAGACAGCTAAGGACTTGGAAGAGCAGTGAATGGAATGGACAGTGTCTTGAAGGGAGGATATACGATGAACATCAACAAAAACAAAACGAGGATAATCGAATGTAGTCAAATTAAGTCGGGTGATGCTGAGGGAATTAGATTAGGAAATGAGACACTTAAAGTAGTAAAGGAGTTTTACTATTTGGGAAGCAAAATAACTGATGATGGTCGAAGTAGAGAGGATATAAAATGTAGACTGGCAATGACAAGGAAAGCGTTTCTGAAGATGAGAAATTTGTTAACATCGAGTATAGATTTAAGTGTCAGGAAGTCGTTTCTGAAAGTATTTGTATGGAGTGTAGCCATGTATGGAAGTGAAACATGGACGATAAACAGTTTGGACAAGAAGAGAATAGAAGCTTTCGAAATGTGGTGCTACAGAAGAATGCTGAAGATTAGATGGGTAGATCACATAACTAATGAGGAGGTATTGAATAGGATTGGGGAGAAGGGGGGTTTGTGGCACAACTTGACTAGAAGAAGGGATCGGTTGGTAGGACATGTTCTGAGGCATGAAGGGATCACCAATTTAGTACTGGAGGGCAGCGTGGGGGGTAAAAATCGGAGAGGGAGACCAAGACATTAAGCAGATTCAGAAGGATGTAGGCTACAGTAGGTACTGGGAGATGAAGAAGCTTGCACATGATAGAGTAGCATGGAGAGCTGCATCAAACCAGTCTCAGAACTGAAAACCACAACAATAACAACAACCTATATACATGTAATTTCTCACGATTTTTTGTAACAGTGTTTCCCCATTATAAAATTTGTATAAATTAATATATTACAGCTATATATACATATGCATATATATATATATATATATATATATATATATATATATATATATATATATATATATATATATATACACGCGCATATTCTAGTAGAACGTTGTGTCAAAATTTACATGCGCGTAGTCCAGTGCAACGTTGTGTCCAAATTTCAGAGCATTGGAACTAGGGTTACCATATATCCAAATGACGTAACCGAGGGTATTACAGTCTTTATGTGAACACAATGGATTAATTTTGTAAATATATGAATATAAAAGCATATTTCTCGCTTCCTCAAACTTTCTGAAGTAACTATCTCTTGGATTAATTGTTTTCATAGATTTGAGAACATGTGAGGTCTTTATATGGTATAAAAGGCTCTGTCCTGATTGACTGAGTGATTGACTCATAACGCCCAGTCGAAACAACTGACGATAGTGTGGGATGTATAGACATTTCCCATCCATTTTTGCAACTGCAGAAGTATAGCCGGGTCCGCTAGTTGCCTATACTTCTGTATGCAATATAATATTGCCATCACCAATGGCAGAGGGTAACAGTTTAGCGTTCATAGAAAACTCTTTATTGAATAAACATAATAATATTCAAATGGCTAAAACATTCTGCAATAACACACAAATACCGTCTGTACAGCAAATGTAAATAGCAAAATTTTTACTAACATTCAGTTTTCAGCGAAATTATTAATAAGTGTGAGCAAATCATGCTGATTCAAGGCCGTAGTAGAAGTGCTTTTTGAAACTCACCATCATCTTGTGTAGTAAGCGATGGACTGTTAGAATGTAAAGAATGGGATGGAGTTGATGAACTAGAGTAGGGTGGTCTGGAAGATTGGTTACTGTACGGGGACAACTCGTGATATGATGGCCGTTGAACTGTGTTGGACTGTTGAGTTCTCACAGGAATGTTCAGCAACGAGGCCTCCATTTCTGTAACCACACGGAAAATGTCATTTCTGATGACATGCTGAGATGACAGTGGCATGCATCTAGTCATCTGGTACATTGACATGAAGAAGTGGTACAGAGGATCACTTGGAGCACTCGTTTGTGCCAACAGATTTCTTCTTTCTTCTGATCTCGATCTTCTTCGTTCTTCATGTTGTTCAATGCTTCGTTTGAGTAATCCAGCAATTGTGTCTTTCTTCATTCTTTTTGCAGATGTCGGTTCTTGTGGCGGAGGTGACATTTCAGGAAGTGCCCGTGATTGAACTTCGTCCCGAACACTTCTGATTACCTGCTGCATATTGAGCGATTCCTCACCCTCGTCGACTACATCAGTTGGACTATCAGTGACACAGTTTTTTGATGTGGTTCCGTTATCATCAGTGTATTCGTTTAGGTTCCCTTCTCGTGCTTTACTGGCCATATATGGTTGTAGAAATCCCATCTGCTTTTGAAATTTCCATTCTTTAAGCGATTCAGCTGGTGCCCCACTTTTCATGGATTTTTGCTGTCTTCTGAGAGCATCTCTCAGCGAATGTCTCAATTTCTCCCACAACGCTTTCGCTTCAACACCTGCAACAACGATGTCAAAAGAGAATTTCGCTATGTCAATTATTCACTTTTTAATTAAAAAATAAACAAATACAGCTACAAATCTTCTTTTTCTTTTATGCTCTAGGTATTTGGCGACAGGAAACACATACAGAACTATTGCATACAGCTACCGAATGGGAGAACGAACGGTCGCTAACATCGTATCAGATGTATCTCAAGCTGTATGGAAAGTAATGCAACCAATATTTATGCCAGAACCCACAAAAGAACAGTGGGAATCAATCGCAGCTGGTTTCCAACGAAGATGGCAATTCCCAGACTGCATAGGCGCCATTGATGGGAAACGTGTAGTAATAAGAAAACCTGGTAAAACTGGATCCTCGTATTTCAATTATAAACACACTTGCTCCATCGTGCTAATGGCTACTGTAGACTACGAGAATAAATTCATTACTTTTGATGTTGGGCCACAAGGGAGGTTCAGTGATGGAAGCATTTTCAATACAAGTGTTTTGGCGAAAAGAATGATGAAACACACTTTACAGCTTCCGTCACCTGCAGCACTACCTCCAATACAGGAGGCAATGCCTTTCGTATTTGTAGACGATGAGGCATTCCCTTTATGTGAGAATTTGATGCGACCTTATCCAAAACGAAGCGTCACTGACCATTATGAAAACAATGTGTTCAACTATAGACTGTCAAGAGCACGCCAAACGGCAGAGTGCGGTTTTGGTATACTTGCTTCGCGTTTTCGAGTTTTCGAACACCATTTGAAATTAAAGTAGATAGTGTTATCAGTCCCCCTATGAACCATGTACCTTGCCGTTGGTGGGGAGGCTTGCGTGACTCAACGATACCGATAGCCGTACCGTAGGTGCAACCACAACGGAGGGGTATCTGTTGAGAGGACAGACGAACGTGTGGTTCCTGAAGAGGGGCAGCAGCCTTTTCAGTAGTTGCAGGGCAACAGTCTGGATGATTGACTGATCTGGCCTTGCAACACTAACCAAAACGGCCTTGCTGTGCTGGTACTGCGAACGGCTGAAAGCAAGTGGAAAGTACAGCCGTAATTTTTCCCGAGGGCATGCACCTTTACTGTATGGTTAAATGATGATGGCGTCCTCTTGGGTAAAATATTCCGAAGGTAAAATAGTCCCCCATTCGGATCTCCGGGCGGGGACTACTCAAGAGGACGTCGTTATCAGGAGAAAGAAAACGCGTTCGGATCGTGGAATGTCAGATCCCTTAATCGGGCAGGTAGGTTAGAAAATTTAAAAGGGGAAATGGATAGGTTAAAGTTAGATATAGTGGGAATTAGTGAAGTTCGGTGGTAGGAGGAACAAGACTTTTGGTCAGGTGAATACATGGTTATAAATACAAAATCAGATAGGGGTAATGTAGGAGTAGGTTTAATAATGAATAAAAAAATAGGAGCGCAGGTAAGCTACTACAAACAGCATAGTGAACGCATTATTGTGGCCAAGATAGACACGAAGCCCATGCCTACTACAGTAGTACAAGTTTATATGCCAACTAGCGCTGCAGATGGTGAAGAAATTCATGAAATGTATGATGAGATAAAAGAAATTATTCAGGTAGTGAAGGGAGACGAAAATTTAATAGTCATGGGTGACTGGAATTCAACAGTAGGAAAAGGAAGACAAGGAAACGTAGTAGGTGAATATGGATTGGGGCTAAGAAATGAAAGAGGAAGCCATCTGGTAGAATTTTGCACAGAGCATAACTTAATCATAGCTAACACTTGGTTCAAGAATCATGAAAGAAGGTTGTATACATGGAATAACCCTGGAGATACTAAAAGGTTTCAGGTAGATTATATAATGGTAAGACAGAGATTTAGGAACCAGGGGCAGATGTGGAATCTGACCACAATCTATTGGTTATGAACTGTAGATTAAAATTGAAGAAACTGCAAAAAGGTGGGGATTTAAGGAGATGGGACCTGGATATACTGACTAAACCAGAGGTTGTACAGGGTTTCAGGGAGAGCATTAGGGAACGATTGACAGGAGTGCGGGAAAGAAATACAGTAGAAGAAGAATGGGTAGCTCTGAGGGATGAAGTAGTGAAGGCAGCAGGGGATCAAGTAGGTAATAAGACGAGGGGTAGTAGAACCCCATGGGTAACAGAAGAAGTATTGAATTTAATTGATGAAAGGAGAAAATACAAAAATGCAGTAAATGAAGTAGGCAAAAAGGAATACAAACGTCTCAAAAATGAGATAGACAGGAAGTGCAAAATGGCTAAGCAGGCATGGCTAGAGGACAAATGTAAGGAGGTAGAGGCTTATCTCACTAGGGGTAAGATAGATATTGCCTACAGGAAAATTAAAGAGACCTTTGGAGAAAAGAGAACCACTTGCATTAATATCAGGAGCTCAGATGGAAACCCAGTTCTAATCAAAGAGGGGAAAGCAGAAAGGTGGAAGGAGTATATAGAGGGACTATACAAGGGTGATGTACTGGAGGACAATATAATAGAAATGGAAGAGGATGTTGATGAAGATGAAATGGGAGATACGATAGTGCGTGAAGAGTTTGACAGAGCACTGAAAGACCTGAGTAGAAACAAGGCCCCAGGAGTAGACAAAATTCCATTAGAACTACTGACGGCCTTGGGAGAGCCAGTCCTAACAAAACTCAACCATCTGGTGAGCAAGATGTATGAGACAGGCGAAATTCCCTCAGACTTTGTATTCCTTTTTGTCTACTTCATTTACTGCATTTATGTATTTTCTCCTTTCATCAATTAAATTCAATACTTCTTCTGTTACCCAAGGGGTTCTACTAGCCCTTGTCTTTTTACCTATTTGATCCTCTGCTGCCTTCACTACTTCATCCCTCTGAGCTACCCATTCTTCTTCCGCTGTATTTCTTTCCCCCATTCCTGTCAATTGTTCCCTTATGCTCTCTCTGAAACCCTGTACAACCTCTGGTTTAGTCAGTTTATCCAGGTCCCATCTCCTTAAATTCCCACCTTTTTGCAGTTTCTTCTGTTGGGATCAATATTAATAAAAAAATTTAATTCATTTATCCGGAAAAGTTATTATTATAAACCATCCCGTACAGCCTGCAAATTCAACCACCTCACACTAAGACGAGCAATTTCCAAACCTCGCCCATGGACATGCCTTTCATATCGCTAGGCCTGCTACAGGTGGGCCACGTAAACACACGGTACCTACTGCCCCAGCGTAACGACTGTGCAGCATGTGCGCCGACGACGTGGATGTGCCAGTGCTGAAGCAACCACAAACATGCCGCGCCCACAAAATTTTTAGTTTGATAAAAATAAAATGAATATTTCTCACTTGCCTTTATAAAAAGTAGAGAACTATTATAACACTGAGATAGAAGTTAAAATTTATGACCTCTAAACAATGACTTTTTTTTCCCAGAAGGGTTTGTGCATAGCATGGAATCCGTTCTTTTCGGCTTGCTTTCATTTCCTGATAAGTGATACGCTACAAGACACCTGATTCCATTCGTCAACAGTTGTTTTTAAATATGTCCTTGCCAATATTGAGCAATAATAAAGAATAATCCGAGATACAAAGAAGCCGATTGCTATTTTTTTTAAACATAACAGCGGTGTCGTTTAAGATTTCAGTGCAATTGTTTTCACCTAATCTGGATTGTTATCGTTTTGTTTGTTGAGACCATGGTTTGAAGGATACCGGAGCTTTTATTGTTGACTGACGTGGTTGTAAGCCCTTATGTGGGAGAGATTTTTATTAAATTTTGTATTTTACATGTTTAACAAAGTTTGATAAGAGTGGCTGGCTAGCTGGCTGGCTACAGGTTCTCACGCCGAAGAAGGCACGAGGAAGACCATATGGCGTGAGTCAGAAGGGGCAGAGTAGCTGGTGAGAAAAGCCCTTGCTGTCGCCAGGGCTACTGTATATACAGGGTCAGTCACCCAACATTACCGCTGGATATATTTCGTAAACCACATCAAATACTGACGAATCGATTCCACAGACCGGCTAGTGTAATTGGTTAGTACAAACCATACAAAAATGCAGGGAAGTATGTTTTTTAACACAAACCTACGTTTTTTTTAAATGGAACCCCGTTAGTTTTGTTAGCACATCTGAACATATGAACAAATACGTAATCAGTGCCGTTTGTTGCGTTGTAAAATGTTATTACATCCGCAGTATTGTAACCTAAAGTTGACGCTTGAGTACCACTCCTCCACTGTTCGATCGTGTGTATCGGAGAGCACCGAATTACGTAGGGATTCAAAGGGATCGGTGATGGACCTTGGGTACAGAAGAGACTGGAACAGCACATTACGTCCACATGCTAACACCTTTTTATTGGTCTTTTTCAGTGACGCACATGTACATTACCATGAGGGGTGAGGTAAACTACACACGTGGTTTCCGTTTTCAATTACGGAGTGGAATAGAGTGTGTCCCGACATGTCAGGCCAATAGATGTTCAATGTGGTGGCCATCATTCGCTGCACACAATTGCAATCTCTGGCGTAATGAATGTCGTACACGCCGCAGTACATCTGGTGTAATGTCGCCGCAGGCTGCCACAATACGTTGTTTCATATCCTCCGCGGTTGTAGGCACATCACGGTACACATTCTCCTTTAACGTACCCCACAGAAAGAAGTCCAGAGGTGTAAGATAAGGAGAACGGACTGGCCAGTTTATGCGTCCTCCACGTCCTATGAAACGCCCGTCGAACATCCTGTCAAGGGTCAGCCTAGTGTTAATTGCGGAATGCTGATACCACATACGTCGACGCGTTTCCAGTGGGACATTTTCGAGTAACGTTGGCACATCATTCTGTAGAAACGCGATGTATGTTGCAGCTGTTTGGGCCCCTGCAATGAAGTGAGGACCAATGAGGTGGTCGCCAATGATTCCGCACCATACATTTACAGTCCACGGTCGCTGTCGATCTACCTGTCTGAGCCAGCGAGGATTGTCCACGGACCAGTAATGCATGTTCCGTAGATTCACTGCCCCGTGGTTTGTGAAACCCGCTTCATCGGTAAACAGGTAGAACTGCAACGCATTCTCTGTTAATGCCCATTGACAGAATTGCACTCGATGATTAAAGTCATCACCATGTAATTGCTGATGTAGCGACACATGAAACGGGTGAAAACGGTGACGATGCAATATGCGCATGACACTACTTTGACTCAGTCCACCGGCTCTCGCAATGTCCCGTGTACTCATGTGTGGGTTCATCGCAACAGCAGCTAACACACCAACTGCACCCGCTTCTCCTGTGACGGACCTGTTACGGACCCGTTTGCGTGCTACGACCATCCCTGTTGCATACAGTTGGCGGTAGATGTTTTGCAATGTGCGGCACGTTGGATGCTCCCTGTCCGGGTACCGATCTGCATACACCCTGCAGGCTTCAACTGCATTTCGTCGACACTCGCCATAGATGCGTATCATCTCCGCCTTTTCAGAGTTCGAATACACCATGGTCACAGTTCCTACAACACTACACTATCACAGACGTCTGGTAACACGGTGTACTACAGTTGGTCTGCGTGCGGAGACGAATGCAGAATAACAACAGCAGCAAGCGCTACATGCGGACACTGCGACAGCTAGACCAAACCACAACAGTGCACTACAGCCACACTCGTAAACACGGTCGTCATCGTAAACATGTCCCTGCAGATGCTGCTCGCCGACCGTGGCCCGTGTTTGTTACAACACGCAACTGAACGTCGGAGGTTTCAAGCGTCAAGTTTAGGTTACAATATCTCCGGATGTAATTAACATTTTACAATGCAACAAACGGCACTGATTACGTATTTGTTTATATGTTCAGATGTGCTAACAAAACTAACGTGGTTCCATTTAAAAAAACTTAGGTTTGTGTTAAAAAACATACTTCCGTGCATTTTTGTATGGTTTGTATTAAACAATTACACTAGCCCCTTTCCTCTCGTTCGGTCTGTGGAATCGGTTCGTCAGTATTTGATGTGGTTTACGAAATATATCCAGCGGTAACGTTAGGTGACTCACCCTGTATAGCGAGAAGTGGGCAAATTTCATTATTATCAATTAACAGAAACCGTATTTTCGCATACAGACAGCAGAAACAGAATCCTATTAGTCATCAGGACTATCCAACAACAAATCAATTTAAACAGTGCTCACAGAACTTTGTTTCATTCTCAAAGACGTCGTTAAATCCATCTATTCCTTTTTCACTGGTAGATATGGAGGGCTACACGCTAGTAAGGAATGATATTGTAAGGAACGTAGGCATCTTTTTTGATAAACATTTAACCAGGACAGATCACATCACGAAAATTTGCTACAGAGTTTTAACAATGTCAATGTGGAATGTTAACAACGAATTACAATGCAACTTACCATTTCGTATGTCCGTTTCCTTGGCCACTTCCTCCCACTTCGCAGCTTTCAGCTTCGTTTTCAAGTAATCTTCATGGCTAGTATCATACAGAACTTTGCGAACACGTACGGCTTCAATTAGCTTTTCCTCCATTTCGAACTACCAACAGCCAGAACCACCGTGAGCCTCGCAGTAAACTGCGTACAGGAAACTGCAGTCCGCAGGGTCACCAAGCGCAGGAACTGCGCCACGTCACGCTGCGCTCTAACGTGCGCAGGACCATTCAGTTGTGTGGTTCGCAAAAACTCACCGTGAGTCACCCTGCGTCACCGCACGGACCTGCGTCTCATCTTGCGGCCAGCCTTGACTGTGGCGCCACGCAGTTTTTAAGCAGAGCTTTGCGTAGTTGACAGCGTATCCAGGCACGACTATCGACACGGTGTAAGGAAAACCGTGGTTAATCCGAGCAAGTGACTCATTTCCATTGAACAATGGTGCAATGCCGATGATTAGATTAGATTAATACTTGTTCCATAGATCATGAATACGACACTTCGTAATGGTGTGGAACGTGTCAGGTTAATAAAAGATGTCTGTACAAGATATTACATTACACAAAATATTGCACGACACTAATGTTTAAGTTGTTGTTGTTGTTTTCCCTTAATTTATATCTAAAAATTCAGCCAGTGAGTAGAAGGAGTTGTCATCTAGAAATTCTTTTAATTTATTTTTAAATGTTAGTTGGCTATCTGTTAGGCTTTTGATGCTGTTTGGTAGGCGACCAAAGACTTTTGTAGCAGCATAATTTATCCCTTTCTGTGCCTAAGTCAGATTTAACCCTGCATAGTGAAGATCATCCTTTCTCCTGGTGTTATAGCTATGCCCACTGCTATTACTTTTGAACTGGGTTGGATTATTAACAACAAATTTCATAAGTGAATATATATACTGTGAGGTTACTGTGAGGATCCCTAGATCCTTAAATAGATGTCTGCAGGATGACCGTGGGTGGGCTCCAGCAATTATTCTGATTACACGTTTTTGATCAACGAATACTTTTCTACTCAACGATGATTTACCCCAGAATATGATGCCATACGAAAGCAGTGAATGAAAGTAGGCATAGTAAGCTAATTTACTGAGATTTTTATCACCAAAATTTGCAATAACCCTAATAGCGTACGTAGCTGAACTCAGACGTTTCAGCAGACCATCAATGTGTTGCTTCCAGTTTAAACTCTCATCAATGGACACACCTAAAAATTTTGAAAATTCTACCTTAGCTACAGACTTCTGTTCAAAGTCTATATTTATTACTGGAGTTGTGCCATTTACTGTACGGAACTGTATATACTGTGTATTACCAAAATTTAAAGAGAGTCCGTTTGCTGAGAACCACTTAATAATTTTGTGAAAAACATCATTTACAATTACATCATTTAGTTCTTGGTTTTTGGATGTTATTACTATACTTGTATCGCCAGCAAAAAGAACTAACTTTGCATCTTCATCAATGTTGAATGGTAAGTCATTAATGTATATCAAGAACAGTAAAGGACCTAAGACCTGAGCCCATGGCAATTGTAATTAATAATGGTGTTTGGCGCCACCTATACTGCATCGAAGAGCAAGTAAGCCTCTGGCCTTTGCATTATGTGATGGGGTGTAGACGTCCCAACTACTTTCTATACATACTCATGACAGCAGCACGCGAACACCAACCGGCTTCGCCATTTCGGAGATGCTCTTTCCCTGTTGTCAAGCAATAACAATTTGCTTTTAGCCACAGTTGTTCCGGTCAGTGGATTTCTCCAGCTGCAACAGAATCGTTGCTAGAATGACTCTGCAATCGTCTGTGCTTTGTTTATGTACATTCCCTACCACCTCACATGCTCACAATTTTTTTTCTTTATTGTCATTTCATTCCCTGCCCCATATGGGCAGGGGAGGGCTGTCAGCGGCACAATCCTTCGCTCTTGAGCCGAGTGACATGACAGCTAATACTAGAAGAAAATGACGATAAAAATGGGGGACATAAAAACACAGTAAGGGGAGATAATGGAGGTAAAAATACACTGACCTGGAGATGTTAATGGGGGGAAAATTAAAAAAAGTCTACATAAAGTGAAAAAACTCAGTTGGCTATTCGTAGAGCATAAAAAAGACACAGAAGTCACACACACAGGTTAAAAGTCGACCACAATATTAAAAGAAACACTCCAGAACAAAATACTTTAAACCCACTTGGAGAGACAGAGCATACATGACGAAGAATAAAACTGTTGTGTATTGGCAGGAGCCAATTTACGGAGTTTGGAGGAAGCCGAAATGCACGCGTTTACGCTCACGCAGACTGGCCTGAGGTCTGGAACAGTTAAGGGAATTTATAGTAGCAAATAAAGTACGTAGTTGATGTAATACTTAACTTTAATCCATAATTGGAGAACATCGGTCTTGATGATACATAATTACAATCTCAATATAAACTGGTAATGGCGCCTTGCTAGGTCGTAGCAAATGACATAGTTGAAGGCTATGCTAACTATCGTCTCGGCAAATGAGAGCGTATTTGTCAGTGTAGCATCGCTAGCAAAGTCGGCTGTACAACTGGGCGAGTGCTAGGAAGTCTCTAGACCTGCCGTGTGGCGGCGCTCGGTCTCTAATCACTGACAGTGGCGACACGCGGGTCCGACGTATACTAACGGACCGCGGCCGATTTAAAGGCTACCACCTAGCAAGTGTGGTGTCTGGCGGTGACACCACAAAATCTGCCAGGATGGACCTGACGAGGGAGTGGCCTGAGAGGATGGAAAAGGAGGGGAGAGCAAGGTGCAGCAGGGGAGGGGGTGGGACGAAAAGAGTAGGGGTGTCAGGGGGTGCACCAAGAAGCAGGAGACAGGTGGGGTGGGAGATAAAGAGGGAAGACAAGGCAGGAGGGAGTACAGACACACTGAAGGGAAGCACAGGAGAGGGAGGGGGAGTAGGAGGGGAAAGCCACTCAGGAGAAGGGAGGGGGAGGAGAGGGGGCCCTGAGGAGGGGACAGGAGGAAGGTGGGGTTAGAGTTGGTAGGAAGGGTAGACGTCAGGGGGAAGCTCATCATCTGGGAGGGGTAGATGCTGGAAGTTGTGTTGAGAAAGGAGGCAGAGGGTGTGGAGATGGAGAGAGGGTGGGACACAATGGTAAAGGCGTGGCAACGGGCTGGGGGTGAAGAGGAAGGGAGACACCAGGGGGTGATGGGGATCGAGGCAGTGGAAAATATATAGGGTGTGGATGTGTTCAAGGAAAAGGAGAAGGTGGGGGAAGGAGATGAGGTCATAGAGAACGCATGTGGGGGACGGAAGGCGAGGTGGAGTGCATTGCGTTCGACGATTTGGACGGATTTATAGAACCTGGGAGGGGCAGAAATCCAAGCTGGTGTAACAAAGGATGGGGCGGATCAAGGAATTGTAGGTGTGAAGGATGGTGGAAGGCAGAGTCTGTTGTGAGCTTTGTTTTGGATGGTAAGGAGATTGAGAGTCCAAGTGAGGTGGCGGCCGAGGTTGAGGCCAAGGTATTTGAGGGTAGGAGTGAGGTGGACAGGACGGCCATAAATGGTGAGATAGAAATCATGGAGACGGAAAGAGCGGTTGGTGCAGGCTTTGATGATCGCCTGGGCCTTGGAGGGGTTCATACGGAGGAACCACTGGTTGCATCACGCCATGCTCACAACTCCACCGTGGTGGGCAGCGGTCATTATGACTTGGCTCATCACTGTGTATTACTGCGGAGTTAACAGCATCAGTTGGTCTACAGTGCTTCAGGAGCACATCTAAATGAAGATGAAAGTACAACATTCATTCAGTTCTGCAATGCTACAGTTGTACACTGTTGGTTTTGTACTTTATTAATATACATCGATGGTAGGCAATGAAAACTTCGTATCTCCATCTGTCTGTGAAAACTCTTAATTCCAGTAACCAGTAACTACATAATCAAAGCGAGATTTGAAACTGCATGGATTTGCCTAGTCTGTCAATAACTAGGCTTCTACTATACAGTTACACTCCTAGCAACTTCCTATATCGCTTTATATTATTTTTTAAGAAACAGTTTTTGCTTCACCTGCAAAATTTAACGAAATGGAGTTGTGAGGTTTCATTGCCTATCTTCGATATCTACATATGAAGTTTATACACCTATGTTGTTGTTGTTCTGGTCTTCAGTCCTGAGACTGGTTTGATGCAGCTCTCCATGTTACTCTATCCTGTGGAAGCTTCTTCATCTCCCAGTACCTACTGCAGCCTACATCCTTCTGAATCTGCTTAATGTATTCATCTCTTGGTCTCCCTCTGCGATTTTTACCCTCCACGCTGCCCTCCAGTACTAAATTGGTGGTCCCTTGATACCTCAGAACATGTCCTACCAACCGATCCCTTCTTCTAGTCAAGTTGTGCTACAAACTCCTCTTCTCCCTAATTCTATTCAATACCTCCTCATTAGTTATGTGATCTACCCATCTAATCTTCAGTATTCTTCTGTAGCACCACATTTCGAAAGCTTCTATTTCGTCTTGTCTAAACTATTTATCGTCCACGTTTCACTTCCATACATGGCTACACTCCATACAAATACTTTCAGAAACGACTTTCTGACACTTAAATCTATACGCGATGTTAACAAATTATTCTCCTTCAGAAACACTTTCCTTGCCATTGCCAGTCTACATTTTATATCCTCTCTACTTCGACCATCATCAGTTATTTTGCTCCCCAAATAGCAAAACTACTTTACTACTTTAAGTATCACATTTCCTAATCTAATTCACTCAGCATCACCCGACTTAATTCGACTACATTCCATTATCCTCGTTTTGCTTTTGTTGATGTTCATCTTATACCCTCGTTTCAAGACACTGCCCATTCCGTTCAACTGCTCTTCCAAGTCCTTTGCTGTCTCTGACAGAATTACAATGTCATCGGCGAACCTCAAAGTTTTTATTCTTTCTCCATGGATTTTAATACCTACTCCGAACTTTTCTTTTGTTTCCTTTATTGCTTGCTCAATATACAGATTGAATAACATTGGGGAGAGGCTACAACCCTGTCTCACTCCCTTCCCAACCACTGCTTCCCTTTTATACCCCTTGACTCTTATAACTGTCATCTGGTTTCTGTACAAATTGTAAATAGCCTTTCGCTCCCTATATTTAACCCCTGCCACCTTCAGAATTTGAAAGGGAGTATTCCAGTCAACATTGTCAAAAGCTTTCTCTAAGTCTACAAATTCTAGAAACGTAGGTTTGCCTTTC
Source organism: Schistocerca piceifrons (assembly GCF_021461385.2). NCBI lineage: Eukaryota > Metazoa > Arthropoda > Insecta > Orthoptera > Acrididae > Schistocerca > Schistocerca piceifrons. Next base: position 188,449,645 of record NC_060144.1, on the reverse strand, counting down.
TTTAATCTTTCTTCTAAGATAAGTCGTAGGGTCAGTATTGCCTCACGTCTTTCAACATTTCTACGGAATCCAAACTGATCTTCCCCGAGGTCGGCTTCTATCAGTTTTTCCATTCGTCTGTAAAGAATTCGCGTTAGTATTTTGCAGCTGTGACTTATTAAACTGATAGTTCGGTAATTTTCACATCTGTCGACATCTGCTTTCTTTGGGATTGGAATTATTATATTCTTCTTGAATTTCGCCTGTCTCATACATCTTGCTCACCAGATGGTAGAGTTTTGTCAGGACTGGCTCTCCCAAGGCTGTCCGTAGTTCTAATGGAATGTTGTCCACTCCGGGGGCCTTGTTTCGAGTCAGGTCTTTCAGTGCTCTGTCAAACTCTTCACGTAGTATCGTATCTCCCATTTCATCTTCATCTACATCCTCTTCCATTTCCATAATATTGTCCTTAAGTACATCGCCCTTGTGTAGACTCTCTATATATTCCTTCCACCTTTCTGCTTTCCCTACTTTGCTTAGAACTGGGTTTCCATCAAAGCTCTTGATATTCATGCAAGTGGTTCTCCTTTCTCCAAAAGTCTCTTTAATTTTCCTGCAGGCAGTGTCTTTCTTACCCCTAGTGAGATAAGCTTCTACATCCTTACAAACATCCTCAAGCCATCCCTGCTTAGCCATTTTGCACTTCCTGTCGATGTCATTTCTGAGACGTTTGTATTCCTTTTTGCCTGCCTCATTTACTGCATTTTTTATATTTTCTCCTTTCATCAATTAAATTCAATATTTCTTCCGTTACCCAAGGGTTTCTACTAACCCTCGTCTTTTTACTTATTTGATCCTCTGCTGCCTTCACTATTTCATCCCTCAAAGCTACCCAATCTTCTACTGTATTGCTTTCCCCCATTCCTGTCAATTGTTGCCTATGCACTCCCTGAAACTCTCCACAGCCTCTGGTTCTTTCAGTTTATCCAGGTCCCATCTCCTTAAATTCCCACATTTTTGCAGTTTCTTCAGTTTTAATCTACAGTTCATAACCAACAGATTGTGGTCAGAGTCCACATCTGCCGCTGGAAATGTCTTACAATTTAAAACCTGGTTCCTAAATCTCTGTCTTACCATTATATAATCTATCTGAAACCTTTTAGTATCTTCAGGGTTATTCGATGTGTACAACCTTCTTTCATGATTCTTGAACCAACTGTTAGCTATGATTCAGTTCATAACCAATAGATTGTAGTCAGAGTCCACATCTGCAGCTGAAAATGTCTTACAATTTAAAACCTGGTTCCTAAATCTCTGTCTTACCATTACATAATCTATCTGAAACCTTTTAGCATCTTCAGGGTTATCCGATGTGTACAACCTTCTTTCATGATTCTTGAACCAACTGTTAGCTATGATTAAGTTATGCTTTGTGCAAAATTGTACCAGATGGCTTCCTCTTTCATTTCTTAGCTCCAATCCATATTCACCTACTACGTTTCCTTCTCTTCCTTTTCCTACTGTTGAAGTCCAGTCACCCATGAGTATTAAATTTTCGTAACCCTTCGCCATCTGAATAATTTCTTTTATCTCATCATACATTTCATCAATTTCTTCGTCATCTGCAGAGCTAGTGGGGATATAAACTTTTACTACTGTAGTAGGCGTGGGTTTCGTGTCTATCTTGGCCACAATAATGCGTTCACTATGCTGTTTGTAGTAGCTTACCCACACTGCTATTTTATTAATCAGTATTAAACCTACTCCTGCATTACCCCTATATGATTTTGAATTTATAACCCTGTATTCACCTGACCAAAAGTCTTGTTCCTCCTGCCACCGAACTTCACTATTTCCCACTATATCTAACTTTAACCTATCCATTTCCATTTTTAAATATTCTAACCTACCTGTCCGGTTAAGGGATCTGACATTCCACGCTCCGATCCGTAGAACGCCAGATTTCTTTCTCCTGATAACGACGTCCTCTTGAGTAGTCCCCGCCCGGAGATCCGAATGGGGGACTATTTTACCTCCGGAATATTTTACCCAAGAGGACGCCATCATCATTTAATCATACAGTAAAGCTGCATGTCCTCGGGAAAAATTACGGCTGTAGTTTCCCCTTGCTTTCAGCACCTATACTACTACGTAAAAACAAGTCCTTATTGATCGTTATTACTAAAGGTATAGAAAAGTTGTTGACCGGTTTGTTTCAAATTTGCTGTATTGTTATCTTCGCAGAGTAGTTTTTAATAGAAAACATGAAACTTGTTTTTGTGGATTATCAGCTCATGATCAGAATACTACTACGGAATCTGAATAGTTCGAAACTTTGTAATCCTATTGGTTTGCATATTAGAACTATTCGAAATACTGTTATTGAAGCTACTAGGCTCACAAATCAGCAGCTGCAGAGGTCTCTCGAATATCCTCTACACCAGTGGTTTCCAACCTTTGTTAGCCAAAGTCCCCATGGGCAATCAGACCTAGTACCCTCTGCTGCCATCTGTTGCCCTGCCACTCACCCTCACATTACCACCAACTTCAGCATCTACCTCAACTGTAGAATGGAAGACTTTTCTTGGAACACTTATTTTTAAAATGATGAAAGATGAATGATATTTAGTTTGTTTGTTTGTGTGTGTGTGTGTGTGTGTTAGGATGAATGTCGAAGGAATTCGTGGTGCAGCGCAAATGCTACCCACAGCTCCTCCTCCCCAGAAAAGAGAGCTAACTGTCCACAGTGAGGGTACACTCTTGTTACAAAAATGCTTCCCCTGCATTACTCTGCTCCATTGCGGCACTTGCTTGACCTTCACACTGCAACCTGATTTAAAATTAAAAGTTCAGATGAGTGCACTGTATCTACTGTTCGTAAATCGTAGCTGCACTCCTTACTTCTGAACTGGCAGAAATTGGACGACTTCTCTGTCTAATTTTCTGTCTAATCACTCGAATAATAATAGCAATAATAATAATAATAATAATAATAATAATAATAATAATAATAATAATAGTAAAAGTAATAAAACTGTGTACAGCACTATAGTAGCTCTTATGCAGTTACTGCTGTATCGTGCTGTCAATTAATTCATTTATCTGTTTCGGAGCAAGTAAGGAAGCAATTTCTAGACTACTGCAGGTACTGCCTACAGCTTGGAGAAGAAATTTTATTGAATATTTAGCATTTCTCACGTATGTATCTCACTTTTATCATCAGTGATGTGCGGGACAAAGCACAACATATGTGTGTAGTGGGTGCACTATGTGAGGAGTCTGTAACCTCCACCGCAGTAATCCAACTAATTGAGAAAAAGTAATTATTGATAACTTATATAATCAATATTAGAGTCTTATTAAATTGTGATAATAGTAATGACGTTTTGAAAATAAATTAGTTTCTTGACTGAAGAAGAATCTAATGATTTATTTTTTACCCCTCAGAAAATTTCGTTTTACCCCTCAGGGGGTAATTACCCCCCAGGTTAGGACCCACTGCCCCATACCAATGATACCAACCGATTTGCTCCTTCATTTTAAGCGACTTCAGTTCCCAATCAGGATTTCGTTGGCAATAACAATAAACAAGGTTCAAGCTCAGAGAGAGGGAGAACGGAAGATGGACAGAGAGGGGGTTAGTAAATACACATGAAAAGAAGGAAGGAGGAGATGGATAGATAGATAGATAGATAGATAGAGAGAGAGAGAGAGAGAGAGAGAGAGAGAGAGAGAGAGAGTGGAGGAGGAGTTGGGTGGAGAGTGGAGGGAAGAAGAGGGGGTAAATGAAGAGAAGGGGGAGTAAGAGATGGTGAGTCGGGGGAGGAGGTAAACGAAGAAAAGGTGGTGGAGGAGATGGACAAAGAGAGGGGAAGAAGGAGATTAGGACTTATATCCACTTCCTGTACATATTTAGCGAGTGCAAAGCACTGCCGTGTTCGCTAGCTAAAATATAGCTTCGCTAAACGTGTGATTTATTAATTATCAGATTGCATGTTTTCTGTGATCTCAGATATACTGTTCTTTCACGTTCATGTTTTGTCCTGAAGTATACACATAAATCGCTGATTCGCGTCGTCGTCACAGGGCTAAAGAAGTAAACAAATTGGGCATGTGGTCTCATTTAAAGTAAGAGAGACAATATCAGTACATTTTAAGCTTTTTATTAATCACAATTTCTTGTTTCTAGATGTAAACGTCACTTAAGTAATTACTTCTGTTAACAGACGGCAGGAAGGTCATCGTACCTGCAACAGAAAAAGAAAATTTTTTACAAAAAATCTCCGTGTTCTTTTCTCAAGATAATGTTCAGTGAACAATAAAAAGGATTTTGTAGAATCATATTTATTTTCTATATCTATGCTTTCCTTTACAGGTGGCATCTGATAAGACCGTTCGTAACTGTCTTACGGTGCTTTTATGACAGTCTAACGTATGTTTACGAAGTCCCACGAGGTTTTAAGGACTCTCGTTGGATAGACTAAGGTCCTTGGCGAAAGGCCAAATCATTCCAACATGAAATTCCATACCTAGGTTTGTGCCATCCTTCTAAAATATGCTCACCAGTTCCAGTTTCTGTTAAGCCCAGTGAGTGTGAACTGTTACAGACCCATCTAAATTGTGTTGGATTGTACGACATGAGCACGTGTTAGCGCCAGTTCAAATGGCTCTGAGCACTATGGGACTTAACTTCTGAGGTTATCAGTCCCCTTGAACTTAGACCTACTTAAACCTAACTAAACTAAGGACATCACACACATCCATGCCCGAGGCAGGATTCGAACCTGCGACCGTAGCGGTCGCGCGGTTTTAGCGCCAGTCGATGAGCTTCAAATTAGTCGACAATTAGCAGGGACTGGACGGCATGCGACCAAGTACAATGCTGAAGGCTATCCACGGTCAATATCCGACAGTCTTTCAATACTGAAACATCGTCTTATCCAATAAAAGAATATCAGTATTTAACGACTCATCGGCGGCGAGGTCTCTGGACATGGAAGCAAGCTCTGTTAGGACAGGAACCGCTCTTTCAATGGAAGTCCCTCAGCACTCTTTCAGCACTCACCTTAAGCAATTTAAGTAAAGCTCCGAAACTTAAATGTTGATGCCGGGATGACCACTCGGGCTCCGGTTCTCCAAAATACGAGGCTAGAGCCCTAACCACTTCATCATGTCGTTCAATCCCACCGAAGTAGTCCAAAAGCGGCATTTTGTCGCAGACCTGCATGTACAGGAAGTCCACATACTATTATCACAGGAACGTCACAGTACCCGCATGACGCCACCTTCTGGATCCCCTGTATCTTCATTATTAACACACTGTATTGGTTCTCTCCACACGAAATACAGACTTCGTCGATGTAGGCTACAGCTAGCCACGAAACTAGCATTTTAGAACACTTTTCGAATTAAAAGCCCCTTATGTACCAATAAGGTTTACTATCTGCCCGGTAACTCACATCCCCTATTCTTTAAAGACTCGAATTCCCATGTATAGAACATGATTGTTCAGAAATGAGTTAATCTGTTAAATATCAGGAGTTAAGTATATATAAAGTTTATCATTGAAGACACAAAATTCTAACTATGTTGGTTTTATTGATTTCGGATTATTCACCGGTAGAATAATAAAGTCAAAACCAAGTCATAAATTATAGTTAAAGTTCGTTTGAAGTCGCTTAGTGCTCTTATTCTGAATGACAGGCTGAATCCAATCTGGGTGCAGTAATTTACACGTCTTGAGTTAGACTGCCTCAAGACGTATACAAAATTTATAACTTTAACTTATTGTGTTACAGAAGTACATTATGACAAGATTTTATATTTTTAATCTCGTTAAATAATGATATCAAGTACTGAAAACCAAATTTTTTGTTGCCTGTGGAAGCTATTAGATAGGCAACTTGCAATAGGGTCCAAGTGAACGTTTTAGCTATTTAGTGACATAGAACGACAAAATTTTACTATCAAACTCATGATTTAATGAGATTAAAAAATAGGAAATGAACTGGAATCATTAACATGAAAAAAAACCAGAAACGGAAAGTAACTCAGTGTTTCAGCTTTAAGAATAATGTACTGTAACAATAAGCAAACATGATTGCTAAAGAAATACTTGATACATTTAAAACAAATACTATACCTTCCTAAATACACTACTGGCCATTAAAATTGCTACACCAAGAAGAAATGCAGATGATAAACGGGTATTCATTGGACAAATATATTATACTAAAACTGACATGTGATTACATTTTCACGCAATTTGGGTGCATAGATCCTGAAAAATCAGTACCCAGAAAACCACCTCTGACCGTAACAACGGCCTTTGATACGCCTGGGCATTGAGTCAAACAGAGCTTGGATGGCTTGTACAGGTACAGCTGCCCATGCAGCTTCAACATGATACCACATTTCATCAAGAGTAGTTACTGGCGTATTGTGACGAACCAGTTGCTCGGCCACCGTTGACCAGACGTTTTGAGTTGGCGAGAGATCTGGAGAATGTGCTGGCCAGGGCGGCAATCGAACATTTTCTGTATCCAGAAAGGCCTGTACAGGACCTGCAACATGCGGCCGTGCATTATCCTGCTGAAATGTAGGGTTTCGCAGGGATCGAATGAAGGGTAGAGCCACGGGTCGTAACTCATCTGAAATGTAACGTCCACTGTTCAAAGTGCCGTCAATGCGAACAAGTGTTGACCGAGACGTATAACCAATGACACCCCATAACATCACGCCGGGTGTTACACCGGTATGGCGATGACGAATAGACGCTTCCAATATGCGTTCACCGCAATGTCGCCAAACACGGATGGGACCATCAGATGCTGTAAACAGAACCTGGATTCATCCGAAAAAATGACGTTTTGCCATTCGTGCACCCATGTTCGTCGTTGAGTACACCATCACAGGCGCTCCTGTCTGTGATGCAGCGTCAAGGGTAACCACAGCTATAGTCTCCGAGCTGATAGTCCATGTTGCTGCAAACGTCGTCGAACTGTTCGTGCAGATGGTTGTTGTCTTATAAACGTTCCCATCTGTTGACTCAGGGATCGAGACGTGGCTGCACGATCCGTTACAGCCATGCGGATAAGATGCCTAACATCTCGACTGCTAGTGATACGAGGCCGTTGGGATCCAGCACGGCGTTCCGTATTACCCTCCTGAGCCCACCGATTCTATATTCTGCTAACAGTTGCAGCCTATCGCAATCGCGATAGGCTGCAATCCGACCTTTATCAAAGTCGGAAACGTGATGGTACGCATTTATCCTCCTTACACGAGGCATCACAACAACGTTTCACCAGGCAACGCCGGTCAACTGCTGTTTGTGTATGAGATATCGGTTGGAAACTTTCCTCATGTCAGCACGTTGTCGGTGTCGCCACCGGCGCCAAACTTGTGTAAATGCTCTGAAAAGCTTATCATTTGAATATCACAGCATCTTCTTCCTGCCGTTTAATTTCGCATCTGTAGCACATCATCTTCGTGGTGTAGCAATTTTAATGGCCAGTAGTGTAATAAGCTTAAATATGAAGATTTTTAATTTATTGGCTGTGTTGGTAGCCATGTCGGCAGCAGGATACGTATTTATTAGTTCCCATGTAACGATAAATAATTAACCTTGTAATAATAGTTATTTAGGTAAATATTAAGGAGGACATACGTGTATTAGTGCGGGGCATCTATAAAAGGTTTCACTTTTTGAAATGTATTGCTAGCTGACAAGCCCACCATTACCCAGGTGTTCATTTTGCCAATTCTCTATTAGGAACGAAAACTAAAAATGAATTGCGTTTGTGGTGTAACATCCTGGACACTTTCTGTACGCTGGGTGCAGCTACTTCGCGTGTCCACAACACGATTTTGTAAATGGGAACGTCTCTTCATAGCTCTATTGACGGCCATTGTTTGCGCTTCGCAGTTGAAAGCTGTCAAAAGCGATGCCACGTGTCAGGGATTTCATTGACTCGATTGCAGGGGTGTCTTAGTATAAAAGAATGAATATGTTAAAATTTTATGAAAGATGCGGCATTTTTCGCGCATATCAGTGTTTACAACGTCATAGCTCTTGAACTATATATCGTATAGTGATATATTTTTGTAGGTACATTCAGTGACATGCCCATACTGTGTGCAAAATGTGTTGCGAATAAAGTTAGTAGCAAAGACGTAATAAATTTAAACGTCATCCGTGATGCGATAGTTTTTCACGCATCTCATGATTTGTGACATATCTCCTGAACTGTGATCGGTAGATTGGTTCTTACCCTGACAGCGATTGTTGACTGCCAGTAAGGGATATGTGTACCAAGTTTGGTTGAAATCGGTCCAGCGTATTTTTGGCCAAAATTTGGTTTTGTTTACATTTTAATAGCGACAAAAGCGAAAAGTTTTTCTCAATGCAAGTTCGAGATAACTAAATAGTGTTAATACCCTTAACATACGTAATGAGAATAAGTGTTCATTTAAGTGTCCCGGTCAGCAAAGTTGCGTACTGTTTCGTGTTTTTGAGCATAATTCCTGTGAACGAGTTTTATCGGTTTATTCAGAACTATATCAATTTCATCTAGCTATACAGGGAAGTCCATTGATTGTGACCGGGCCAAATATCTCACGAAATAAGCGTCAAACGCAAAAACTACAAAGAACGATACTCGTATAGCTTGAAGGGGGAAACCAGATGGCGCTATGGTTGGCCCGCTAGATGGCGCTGCCTTAGGTCAAACGGATACCAACTGCATTTTTTTAAAAAATAGGAACCCCTCTTTTTTATTCGCTTTGTGATAGATGGCGGTGTAATAGTCATGAACATATGGCTCACAATTTTAGACGAACAGTTGGTAACAGGTAGGTTTTTTTAAACTAAAATACAGAACGTAGGTACGTTTGAACATTTTATATCGGTTGTTCCAATGTGATACATGTACCTTTGTGAACTTATCATTTCTGAGAACGCATGCTGTTACAGCGTGATTACCTGTAAATACCACATTAATGCAATAAATGCACAAAATGATGTCTGTCAACCTCAATGCATGTGGCAATAAGTGTAACGACATTCCTCTCAACAGCGAGTAGTTCGCCATCCGTAATGTTCGCACATGCATTGACAATGCGCTGACGCATGTTGTCAGGCGTTGTCGGTGGATCACGATAGCAAATATCCTCTAACGTTCCGCACAGAAAGAAATCCGGGGACGTCAGATCCTGTGAACGTGCCGGCCATGGTATGTTGCTTCGACGACCAATCCACCTGTCATGAAATATGCTATTCAGTTTTGTGGCGGCGTTCGTAGCGACAAACAATTCGTTGTAGAAACGGCTTACGAAGTCACCGCCACACTTTTAATAGCGGGCCGACCGGTCCGCTGGAACAGTGAACAGAAAGATGAAAACCCAAACGGTCTGATTAAATAAAAGTCGGTACTTATCTTTATTAACGAAGATACAGAAACACAGTAGTGAACTCCGTGTCTACAGAAATCTGTCTAGTTCGAGTCGGAGCGGCTAGGTCAGCGTCGGCTGACGACAAACAACAACTCTGCTGCGATGAACACACAACTGACTAGCAAGTACACAATTCGGTGGCGAGTATACAACTGAGCGGCGAATACAGAACTGCCCTAGCGCTCGCGACTCCAGCGCTTAAGAACCCAGAAGCCAACGGTGGCGCGCGCAGACTTGCGGCGATTTCCTGTCTTGCTGGCGCTGCTTATGCGGACGGCGTCCGGACTTTGATGCTGCCAACCTTTTGGCAGCGGGCTCGGGTGGCATTACTGGCTAGGATATAACATTCAATACCGCTTGAACCGCACGCGAGCTATGTGCCGGACATCCATCATGTTGGAAGTACATCGCCATTCTGTCATGCAGTGAAACATCTTGTAGTAACATCAGAACATTACGTAGGAAATCAGCATACGTTGCACCATTTGGACTGTCATCGATAAAATGGGGGCTAATTATCCTTCCTCCCATAATGCCGAACCATACATTAACCCGCCAAGGTCGCTGATGTTCCTCTTGTCGCAGCCATCGTGGATTTTCCGTTGCCCAGTAGTGCATATTATGCCGGTTTATGTTACGGCTGTTGCTGAATGACGCTTCGTCACTACATGAAACGCGTGCAAGAAATCTGTCATCGTCACGTAATTTCTCTTCTGCCCAGTGGCAGAACTGTACACGGCGTTCAGAGTCGTCTCCATGCAATTCCTGGTGCAAAGAAATATGGTACGGGTGCAATCGATGTTGATGTAGCATTCTCAACACCGACGTTTTTGAGATTCCCGATACTCGCGCAATTTGTCTGCTACTGATGTGCGGATTAGCCGCGATAGCAGCTAAAACAGCTACTTGGGCATCATCATTTGTTGCAGGTCGTTGTTGACGTTTAACACGTGGCTGAACACTTCTTGTTTCCTTAAATGACGTAACTATCCGGCGAACGGTCCGGACACGTGGATGATGTCATCCAGGATACCGAGCAGCATACATAGCACTCCCCGTTGGGCATTTTGATCACAATAGCCATACATCGACACGATATCGACCTTTTCCGCAACTAGTAAACGGTCCATTTTAAAAACGCAGTTGATATCCGTGTGACCTATGGCAGTGTCATCTAGCGGGCCAACCATAGCGCCATCTGGTTTCCCCCTTCAAGCTAGACGAGTTTCGTTCTTTTTAGTTTTTTTGTTTGATGCTTATTTCGTGAGATATTTGGTCCGGTCACTATCAGTGGACCATCCTGTATTTCTATAACTTAACATATGCGAAAAATTGCTTGACCTGCTATAGGATTGTTAGCTACAGGGTGTGATATGATGGGTGCTTTTGCTTTTTCCACTGACAGGACTATAGTGACACGGTAAATGGGCAATTAAGTGAGGCTTTGCCGTCAGGTGGGTCCGTTTGTTTTTCTGTCAGCTGCGGCAAAATAATTTCCCCTTACATGTGACTTCGAAATTCTGAGGACATTGCTATCTGCTCATAACTGGTTTTTAAGTGCACTTTTAGTGCTAACAGTAACCTACAACTACAGTGAAACCTGTTTTAAATTCCCAGATTTTACGTTTTCCCTAGATTTACGTTACTTTCTGCTGTAAAACCCTATTCTCTCAATTAATGACTTCCCATAAATTACAAATTTCGTATAGATAACTATTCCCACGTTTGGCGCTTTCTAACCACTACCGTAAGCTTCACTTTCGATTTTCAAGTCGATTTATGAGGTAAAATCGTGTTCACACTCATGCACAACCTTCACGATAATGCATAACATAGAACTGTACAGTTTGTTTCAGAATCAAAATCGTTGTGGGTTTTATGAGAAAAATAGGTGGCAGTTTGAGGGGAAATTTGAAAATGTTTCCACACGTTTCGCCACCTGCCTGTACTCAAACTGCAATAAAATAAAAAACGTAAACTGTATTCGTTTTTCCTCTTAGAAGCAAGTAAAGAAATGCACAAAACAATACGCAAGAAACAACGGTTGTCAACTTACAAGTAAGCGCGACTACTTTGTATTAGTGTTGCAAGATTCTCATTGTGTTCTTTTACGCTCTTAGTTTTGTTTGTCATGGCATTGACAAAATTGCTTGCCTTTTCAACTGTATCTTTCTGCTAGTGCAAATTCATGTGCATTTTTGCAGATTTTGAAATTTCTGAAATTGGTCAGTGGACAACTGATGAATGCCCTATGCTGGCTGTCATGCGTCACCCGTGGCCGGAAAAGCACACACGACTTATAAAGCGCGCCTTTAACTGCTCAGAATAAATTTCATCTTGAAATTACAATTTTTGTTAGGTTGCCAAGGATTCAATGAAATCTTATGTTCCAGGAAATTATCAGCCTGCGGTTTTCGGCGTAATTTCACCGAAATACTAACCAGGAGATTACTGTCTTTTTAGTCAAAGGAATTAAGTCAGCAGAGGTACTTGCTAGGTCTATATTTCTCTCATCAGCAAAATTGCTGGAATTTTTTGTAAAGGTATCTGAGTCTGATTTACACTCTCGTGACATTTCATCGCATGCAGCATATTTTTCACTTCTCTCACTCTGAGTTTAGATTTTCATTCGTTTATGTGTTACAAAAAACTTCCGGAATCGGTCATTGTTTCACTCTGTTAGTATGTTTTTAGATCTTACAAAATTGTAAATAAACCACATTCACGCACCACTGTTCAATTGCAGCTCATCGTTGAATATGGTGAAACTGCGAGATAACTTCATTCACTGGCAACAACACTCTAGCGCCATACCGATCAACTGAGGTTCGTGACAGCGCGTTCTACAGACGTTCATGCTCAATTGTGTTGCTTATTTGCAGTATTGGTTATGGAATTAAATAAAGGCTTTTGCACGGCAGTTACGCAGTGTGTGCCACCGACAGTTAGACAGCAGGTGCTGGGAGTAGTTTCAGTGAGACGGCTTCCTCCTCTTACCGACAGGTATCGATGTATCGATCAGCGACCGTGCCGTGTAAATGAGCACCCATTCAGCAAATGAAAAGAAATACAACACAATACATTGCTCTAAATTGGCATCGTTAACCATTATTTGAATTTTGAAGGAGTAAGCTTTTATCGGGTGTGTTCTGTCATGCAACTGTTCTGTTACACGAGTAGGCATTTGCCGTTTATTAAATGTTCGCACCTTGTGAAGTGGGGACTCTGCTGGCGAATTTCGTTCCTGAAGGTGGCAACGTTTTCGACACGGTACTCTCACCATGGATGTCCATCTTAATGTGATCACATAGGCGCATAGACATGTAGTTTTGTCATTCATTCGTTCGTCAGCTTCATTTCATTATTAGTGATGCTTAGAGTTTATTGACATCTAATCTCTCATTCCTCACATGCTGCACGTTGTTCACAAATACTGCAATTTCGCATATTCTGCCTACAGAAAGGTAAATTTAATTTTTTATTTTTCGTCATGTGGGTACTGTGCTGTACTTATTATTCAAGGATGATGTCCTTTTAAGAGTTTATTTAATTTTTAACGTGTTTATGTTTGACGTCCGTTTATGACAACAAATCTTTGTTTTCTGGTTGGCAAGAACTAACAATGCACTTGCCTCTAGGAAAAACGCAACAATGTTGTTCACAAATGTATAAGTACATGTTGATAATAAATTGATGGTTCGTCTGCTTATTATCATTGTCGCATCACTGTTGTTAACTTGTGCCAGTTATGGGATGGAACAAAAATATCGATATTGTACCAAACGTAATACCCATTTGTGAAGTATCAATATTCGTGTTCGATTGTTTAGACTCCTTCTTGAAATAAGAGGAAAATATCAGCGTGCTCACTACAATTGATTCAACAAATATTGGAAGATTTTCTGATTACGAGCAATGCAATTTAGGCTTTCACTGACGAAGTATTAAGTGCTCTGAATAACCGATAATCACCCAATGGTATCTTTTGCGATCTCTCAAGGGCTTTTGATAGTGTACATCATGGAATTCTTCTAGATGAGCTTAAGTATTGTGTTATAAGTGGGACAGCGCACAATGACAATGAGCTTGTCTTAAAGAAAAATACAGCAATTTTGTATTCATTATCCTGTTTTGTAATAACAGTTCCAACATCCTACAAAGTTTTTCCTTAATCTTAATATATATTATAACCCAATAAATGTGTTATTTTATTTTTATGTAACTTTTATCCATATTTTTACGTCATTTTAGTTCTAACTTTCCAGGTATTTTAGTTCATAAAAATCCGGGCCCAGCTGTTACATGCTCTTATTCACATTCGCCAATTCTCACTAGGGGCAACTGTCCCCATTCGTCCCCCACTGTGGGCGCCGTTGTCTGCGGTAATATTATACACTCCTGGAAATTGAAATAAGAACACCGTGAATTCATTGTCCCAGGAAGGGGAAACTTTATTGACACATTCCTGGGGTCAGATACATCACATGATCACACTGACAGAACCACAGGCACATAGACACAGGCAACAGAGCACGCACAATGTCGGCACTAGTACAGTGTATATCCACCTTTCGCAGCAATGCAGGCTGCTATTCTCCCATGGAGACGATCGTAGAGATGCTGGATGTAGTCCTGTGGAACGGCTTGCCATGCCATTTCCACCTGGCGCCTCAGTTGGACCAGCGTTCGTGCTGGACGTGCAGACCGCGTGAGACGACGCTTCATCCAGTCCCAAACATGCTCAATGGGGGACAGATCCGGAGATCTTGCTGGCCAGGGTAGTTGACTTACACCTTCTAGAGCACGTTGGGTGGCACGGGATACATGCGGACGTGCATTGTCCTGTTGGAACAGCAAGTTCCCTTGCCGGTCTAGGAATGGTAGAACGATGGGTTCGATGACGGTTTGGATGTACCGTGCACTATTCAGTGTCCCCTCGACGATCACCAGTGGTGTACGGCCAGTGTAGGAGATCGCTCCCCACACCATGATGCCGGGTGTTGGCCCTGTCTGCCTCGGTCGTATGCAGTCCTGATTGTGGCGCTCACCTGCACGGCCCCAAACACGCATACGACCATCATTGGCACCAAGGCAGAAGCGACTCTCATCGCTGAAGACGACACGTCTCCATTCGTCCCTCCAATCACGCCTGTCGCGACACCACTGGAGGCGGGCTGCACGATGTTGGGGCGTGAGCGGAAGACGGCCTAACGGTGTGCGGGACCGTAGCCCAGCTTCATGGAGACGGTTGCGAATGGTCCTCGCCGATACCCCAGGAGCAACAGTGTCCCTAATTTGCTGGGAAGTGGCGGTGCGGTCCCCTACGGCACTGCGTAGGATCCTACGGTCTTGGCGTGCATCCGTGCGTCGCTGCGGTCCGGTCCCAGGTCGACGGGCACGTGCACCTTCCGCCGACCACTGGCGACAACATCGATGTACTGTGGAGACCTCACGCCCCACGTGTTGAGCAATTCGGCGGTACGTCCAACCGGCCTCCCGCATGCCCACTATACGCCCTCACTCAAAGTCCGTCAACTGCACATACGGTTCACGTCCACGCTGTCGCGGCATGCTAACAGTGTTAAAGACTGCGATGGAGCTCCGTATGCCACGGCAAACTGGCTGACACTGACGGCGGCGGTGCACAAATGCTGCGCAGCTAGCGCCATTCGACGGCCAACACCGCGGTTCCTGGTGTGTCCGCTGTGCCGTGCGTGTGATCATTGCTTGTACAGCCCTCTCGCAGTGTCCGGAGCAAGTATGGTGGGTCTGACACACCGGTATCAATGTGTTCTTTTTTCCATTTCCAGGAGTGTAGAATACGCTGTAGAGATCGTAAATTTGTGGAATAAGAGGAGAAGATTAATGATCTTCAAGCTGAACTAGATAAGGCAAGGAAACATCTGGATAGGTTAAGGAGGGATAAGGGTAAAAAACTAGGTGGAAAGTGGCTACAGATATTTGAGGGAACAGACATCTTACTTTTTCAGCGTTGTCAATAATGCAGGAAATATATTTGGCCTGTTGATCCAGTTATAAACAGATGAATCTCATGTAGTTGTAGCCGCAGAAAGGGCACAACAAACTTTCAAAAAGTATTTGGAAAATAAGAACGTAGAAAAATCTGTAAATTAAACAAAATTAAGCGTTCCAATTACAGAACAAGATATTAAACACAAAACAGTGCCCGGCAACAACCAAATCACTACCGTTAGATTGAAGAAAGTCTTTTCTCCTTCCTATAACACAAGACACACTTCACAGTAGCTAAGTAGCTACAATTTTGTATAGTTATTTCTACTCTGAGTGAATTCAAAACACTAAACTAACCATCATCCTAATGAAACATCATCGTATTGACCTATAAGCCAACCTCAACACGTCTACAAAAATGTAGGACATAATATACCCTTTCCCATTCCCAAACACAGAATGAGTTCAGTCGCAGACACTCTGCAGACATCAGTTCTTTCGCCTCGTCTGACCGCCTCCACTTCCTCCTTTTGCCATCCTACTTATCATTACATGCAAATGTATTTAGACAGGTTGTTTGTCTCTCTAAATTTCGAAAATACCGCCAGTTGTGTATGACACACCCACCACTTGAATAAATTCTCTCTTTACGGTGGAGTGTGTGCGGATTTAAAACTTCCTGGCAGATCTGGGAAGTAGGAGACGAGGAACTGGCGAAAGAAAACCTGCGAATGAGGATCGTGAGTCGTTTCCGGTAGCTCAGTTGGTAGCATACTTGCCCTCGAAAGGTAGAGGTTCTGGATTCGAGTCCCAATCCGGAACACAATTTTAATCTGCCAGCATGTTTCATATTCAGCTCCTGTACTAGCAAGACATCTCAGTCAATATCATATGCCTTGAAGTATCCTATATGAAACTTTGTTGCCTTTTGGCAACATTGGTCATTCTGAATTCTCTGTCCTAACATCCATCTACAACAGTCACCTATGGCAATAGCGTGTCCTCATTCCTCTTCTCTTTTTAGACAATTTATATGTCTAAGCAATCTGATTTTCTCTATCTACTCCAGTATACCGGTGGCACCATCTTCCTTGTTCTCCACTCAGCCTTCCAAACTTCCCAAACTCAGATGCAGGTGAAAAACTTCACCTCCTGGTGTAAACTCTGATGCCTGTGAACGAATCTAATTCAGGTAATTATCATACGATTAAACATTTTTCTTTTCTGTCTTTCTGATTTCCAACTCATAATTCATAACCATTCAATTCATGTGACACACTAAAATACCTTCGAATAACCTTCGACTGCAAAGCAGCCTTGAGGTCCTTTATAATAACCACCCAACTACGAGATGCATTCGAGTTCTAAGGCCTCCGATTTTTTTTCTAATTAACTACTCACCCTAAATCGATGAAACTGGCGTTACTTCTCGACGTAATCGCCCTGCAGACGTACACATTTTTCACAACGCTGACGCCATGATTCCATGGCAGCGGCGAAGGCTTCTTTAGGAATCTGTTTTGACCACTGGAAAATCGCCGAGGCAATAGCAGCACGGCTGGTGAATGTGTGGCCACGGAGAGTGTCTTTCATTGTTGGAAAAAGCCAAAACTCACTAGGAGCCAGGTGAGGTGAGTAGGGAGCATGAGGAATCACTTCAAAGTTGTTATCACGAAAAAACTGTTGCGTAACGTTAGCTCGATATGCGGGTGCGTTGCCTCGGTGAAACAGCACACGCACAGCCCTTCCCGGACGTTTTTGTTGCAGTGCAGGAAGGAATTTGTTCTTCAAAACATTTTCGTAGGATGCACCTGTTACCGTAGTGCCCTTTGGAACGCAATGGGTAAGGATTACGCCCTCGCTGTCCCAGAATATGGACACCATCATGGCATCCACGTCTCATCCATTGTCACAAGCGACGAAAAGAAAGTCCCATTCGTGCTGTCGTTGCGCGTCGACATTGCTTGACAACATGCCACACGGGCAGCCGTGTGGTCGTTCGTCAGCATCCGTGGCACCCACCTGGATGGCACTTTTCGCATTTTCAGGTCGTCATGCAGGATTGTGTGCACAGAACCCACAGAAATGCCAACTCTGGAGGTGATCTGGTCAACAGTCATTAGGCGATCCCCCAAAACAATTCTCTCCACTTTCTCGATCGTGTTGTCAGAACGGCCTGTGCGAGCCTGAGGTTGTTTCGGTTTGTTGTCACACGATGTTCTGCCTTCATTAAACTGTCGCACCCACGAACGCACTTTCAACACATCCATAACTCCATCACCACATGTCTCCTTCAACTGTCAATGAATTTCAATTGGTTTCACACCACGCAAATTCAGAAAACGAATGATTGCACGCTGTTCAAGTAAGGAAAACGTCGCGATTTTAAGTATTTAAAACAGTTCTCATTCTCGCCGTTGGCGGTAAAATTCCATCTACCGTACGGTGCTGCCATCTCTGGGACGTGTTGACAATGAACGCGGCCTCATTTTAAAACAATGCGCATGTTTCTATCTCTTTCCAGTCCGGAGAAAAAAATCGGAGGCCTTAGAACTCGAATGCACCTCGTAAAATCCCACAATACTCCACATTCTGTTTACATTAGATTAGATTAGTACTTGTTCCATAGATCATGAATATGACAATTTGTAATGCTGTGGAACATTTCACTTCAACAATAGATTTCCTTACAAGACATAATCGAATTTTTATAATTTTACAATTACTAATTTACATCTATAAATTAAGTAGAAGGAGTTGTCAATCAGAAATTCTTTTAATTTGTTTTTAAATCCTGGCTACCTATCTGGCAAACTTTTGATGCTATTTGATAAGTGACAAAAGATATTTGTGGAAGAGTAATTCACCCCTTTCTGTGTCAAATTTTTCTGACAGCATTGTAGCTACATAAAATGGTATTGCACTTGAATTGGTATGGGTTATTAAAAACATACTTCATAAGTGAATACACATATTGTGAAGCCACTGTGAATATCACTACTTCCTTAAATGTCTGCAAGACGATCATGGGTCAGATCTAGCTACGATTCTAATTACATACTTTGTGCAATGAATACTTTTTTCTTAATGATGAACTACCCCAAAATATGATGCAATATGAAAGCAGTGCATGGAAATAGGCATAGGGAGCTGGGTTACTGATATGTTAATCAGCAAAATGTGCAGTAACCATAATAGCATTAAGTAGCTGCACTCAAACGTTTCAACAGATCACAAGTGTGTTTCTTCCAATTCAAACTGTCATTAATGCACACACCCAAAAATTTGGAATATTCTCCCTTATCTACAGATTTCTGTTCAGCATTTATGTTTATTAATGGTATTATGCCATTTGCTCTGAAGAACTGTACGCACTGTGTTTTACCACTATTTAATGAGCCCATTTGCAGAGAACAACTTAATAATTTTGGAAAACATGTTATTTCAAAATTCCTCAGATAATTTTCATTTGTTGTGTGTGATTACTATACCTATATCATCAGCAAAAAGAACTAGCTTTGCATTTTCATGAATATAGAGTGATAAGTCATTAATATATATTCAGGATGTAAGACGTCGTGGTCTCCTGACCTTCATTGCTTACATATTCCGCCCTCACAATCATATTCTGCACATCAAGACGCTTCATTCGAACCCAAATTCGATAAGATAAAGTCAATGTTGTATGAATTCATGTAAACGATATGCAAATAACAAGTAAGCGCTCCATGGTTGAAATACTCGAGGCTGGCATACACACACACATCAAGACATGACGGTCACAAAAGCTTTTAGTTCGGGAGAGGCAAACACCACACGCCAGACGCCGGTCCCTTCAGAGGTGTTCACAGGGAGCTATCTACGTCGGCCGGCGGCCGCCTGTGGGGCCGACAGCGTTTGCCCGAGTGAAAGGGGGGGATGACCCCGTGTTCGGATTAAAAGCTAATTCCGCTACACTGTGTCGCGCATTCTTTACAACATAGCACGCAGTTTCAGAGATTTTCACGGAGACAGCAAACGCCAAACGCCGATGCTACAGATTTCCGGATTGGTCGCCTTAAACGAAACGTCATCCTCCAGTTTTAGAAGGGCAATGCTGATTGGCAGACGATATTTCTGACGCCTTGAGCTGAAGGAGTAATGGAAGAGACCGAAAGGTATACCCCTTCACATCTGTAATGGAGAGGGGCTGTTCCATTGTTGTTCTTGGAGCGAGAACACATAACGAAAGCGTGCGCGCTCGTACGTGTACTCAAAGAGCTAGGAACAAGTCTCTCCTCAGTACTTCACTGGGAGAGCACCTCTGTCGAGAGCGAATCGGAATGCTACTCTATATTGAGTCCTTGCGATTAAGCTTTGTTCACTGTGTTGGCTGCCACACTTATTGTGCGGTGTGAACGGACAGAGTTATAGTGAAACGCCTGCCAGTGAAGTTTTGAGTGGCATCGCAGTGGACTGGTTATCTGACCGGTGTACCACGCCAATAGTTAGACTAGGGGCGAATAGGAGTCCTTGACTTCATCAAGGCGCAGGGAGAGTTTGATTGGCGGAGGTCAATCCAGATAGAATGAGAGTTATCTTATTTGTCAGCAGCAAGCGGCGCAGACAGCAGTCATCACAGCTTACGGTATTGAGCGCTACAGCTCTTGCGAGCCCCATATTTCCTCCACAACAGTACACTTCACTGCATTTCACATGCGACAGCCTCAACTGTACCTAACGGATAATTATTCAAGTTGAGTAGGCGCGGCTGTCAGCCATTCTGCCAAGTCAATAACAATCTTAAACTTTTTATAGAAATTTCATTAGCGAATCCTATCCTTGAGAGGTAACTTCACATTCCGAAAAGAACCCGGAAATAAATTGTTAAGTTCATAACTAAAAGTGCCATTGCGATTTCTCAGAATTTTTGCAAAAATAAATAATAATTTTCGTTAGTTTCTTGTTTTTCTTACACTAACTAGCACTACTCCAGTACCCAAGTATCCCACTAGTTACGTAAGAAATTTTGTGAATTTTTGCGTCATTTCCTTACAGTGGACGACTCCAGAAGATATTTATTGCTGAAAGTTTTTCAGGCATTTCTCTTTAGAACGTTAGGAGCGTCTGTCTGACTTCTGTAGTAGTGTGGGGGTGGAAATTGCATCTTGCAGGAGCCACAGGGTAAAGGGCACATCTCAGATTAATCCATTGCGCAGAATGACAGAATAGCACCCACACGCTCACAAGGACAATAAGGAACCCAGGACTGGACCCCGTGGGACCACATTCTTAATACCTCCCTAGGATGATGAATCTGCTGATTTTTGTACTTAATGTGAATTGTTTATTTGCAACTTTTGCACTCTTGCAGTTAAATATGAATTAAACAGTTTCGGTACTGTCACTCGTTCCGCAATATTTAGCCTATTATGATTTTAACAATAAAAATCTTTTGACATATGACAAAAAATTCCAATGGTATTCAGTTATTCCGAGCATTTAGTATATCATCAGTTAAAGTATATACACATATTAAAATTTCTGTTGGAGTTTTTCTGGAAACCAAATTGAGATTTTGTTAGTACATTATTCTTACAAATGTGTGAAGCTACTCTTGAACACATTACTTTTTCAAGAATTTTTGATAAAACTGTGAGAAGTGAGATTGGGCGGTTGGTGCTCCAACAGTCCTATCCCCATTTTTATGCAATGGTCTAATAATAGCATAATTCAGTCTGTCAGAAAGAAAGCATTTCTATTACATATGTGGCTGAGACTCCAGCTTATCTGTTGAGAACAAGCCTTTAGTACTCTGTTGGAAATGCCATTGCAACGACATTTCATCGGGCACTCTCTTCCTGACAAGTACAACCAGTCAGCCACTTTCTTCCATGTCTTCGTGCTTAACCTCACACTTCTTGTTTACAAAGTTCCCCGTGCTCAAATCCACTCCCTTGCCCAAAGTTAGAAACCTGTCCATTTCGTTCTTCAGCCCTCCTTTCTGTCTCCCCCTACTTTCACTACTCGTAGAAGGAGCTAACTATTATATACAACATTGTCTATAGCTTATTCAGCTTATTCGCCAGAATCAGCATCATCACTTACATTACAGAATCGTCTGTGTCTCATATTTTAAATGAAATGAGGCTGGGTAGAAGCAAAAGTACATATGGAGAACTAGCACCAAGATGACTATATCAAGTCGTGTTCCCCCCCCCCCCCCACCCCCCCCCACCCCCTGCCCCAAGTAGAAATCCTGGATTTTTTTTCCCTATCTACACAGTCGTGTAGTTTGACAGGAGTAAGTGAAGTGATATTCTACTAAGTGATCCTAAAGCTTAGCACTTATTCTTGTACTATTTCTCTCTTTGAAACGATATACAACGCGTGTACGATTACAAGATGCTGTTAACGTTAAGAAAGGTTTTTTCCAATGTCTGTTTATAATAGTTTGCACCATGTTATTTTCTCTGACACGAGTTCTTGCAAGTGATAAATCTGAAGCAAAATAATGTCTGTAGAAGTCAGAATAATATAATTAACCAGTTATTAAAGTGCATGTATATCAAACAGTCCTAAACTCTAAGGCACGAAGAGACTAAGTTGTGTGTCAACTACAGCTTACCTCGTTTACTTCGAACCACTGGAGTCTTTGGTCCCGCAGGGGCATTTTGTACAAGTGCAAGAGGAGCTGCATTTACAGTCAGCTTTGCAGGCTGCAAAAATAAAATGTGCCATTATTTTTCGGCTTTGTATACACTTACAAATATATCAATTACATGGGACATCTCGTTGCATCAGATCGTTCTTTTTACGAGCTGCATAATGGGTGACTCAAGCTGATACCTAACTTACAACAATTTGCACCGTATCGTCTACTGCCTTATGGTGGCCACTGGGTAGCTATATATAACTTGTACATCACTTTCGAACATTTATGAAAGTTATTAATTTGTCCATGTTTCGAGAGCGATGTTGCTTCACAACTGTGTGTTGAAGTGATGAGTAGTCGCTCGAGTTGCCGAAATGCTCCTTATTTTAGTCCATGACCGATTTCGGCTTTTATATTGAAGCCGTTTCATAGCAGAATCTGGAACTGATATCACAAATGCAACTAAATGTTTTACATAATAATGTAATCATTGCTTAAATAATTTACATTATAGGAAAATTGACATTTCGAAACGAAATTTAAAACGTAGACTTTTACCGTATACGAAATCTATTGCTCTTTCTGTAAGTCGGAAAATTGGTAAGGAATTTTAAAACAATATACATGGAACACAGAAAACAAAAAACGGAAAAACTTCGGCAGTAAATCCGTCGTAACAGCTCACTTCGTGCAAGATAGTCAGAAGGTGCACAGAATTGGAAACAACGTCGGAGTTCTCCATACAGTGAAGAAGGGATGTTTTATTAACATATTTTAAGAAATAGTAGTTTACGCCATCCGACAAAAATGCTGAGGAAAAGACGCTCAACGAGTGGAGGACAGTAAGAAACAAGTTTCCTGGATGTATTCCGCCACTTTATTGATGTTGTTGTTGTTGTAGTCTTCAGTCCAGAGACTGGTTTGATGCAGCTCTCCATGCTACTCTATCCTGTGCAAGCGTCATCTCCCAGTACCTACTGCAACCTACATCCTTCTGAATATGTTTAGTGTATTCATCTCTTGGTCTTCCTCTACGATTTTTACCCTCCATGCTGCCATCAAATACTAAATTGGTGATCCCTTGATGCCTCAGAACATGTCCTACCAACCGATCCCTTCTTCTAGTCAAATTGTGCCACAAATTTCTGTTCTCCCTAGTTCTATTCAATACCTCCTCATTAGTTATGTGATCTACCCATCTTATCCTCAGCATACTTCTGTAGCACCACATTTCGAAAGCTTCTATTCTCTCCTTGTCTAAACTATTTATCGTCCACGTTTCACTTGCATACATGGCTACACTCCATATAAATACTTTCAGAAAGGACTTCCTGACACTTAAATCTATACTCGATGTTAACATATTTCTCTTCTTCAGAAACGCTTTCCTTGCCATTGCCAGTCTACATTTTATATCCTCTCTGCTTCGACCAATATGAGTTATTTTGCTCCCCAAATAGCAAAACTCCTTTACTACTTTAAGCGTCTCATTTTCTAATCTAATTCCCTCAGCATCACCCGATTTAATTCGACTACATTCCATTATCCTCGTTTTGCTTTTGTTGATGTTCATCTTATATCCTCAAGACACTGTCAATTCCGTTAATCTGCTCTTCCAGGTCCTTTGCTGTCTCTGACAGAATTACAATGTCATCGGCGAACCTCAAAGTTTTTATTTCTTCTCCATGGATTTTAATACCTACTCCGAATTTTTCTTTTACTTCCTTTACTGCTTGCTCAATATACAGATTGAATAACATCGGGGAGAGGCTACAACCCTGTCTCACTCCCTTCCCAACCACGGCTTCCCTTTCATGCCCCTCGACTGTTGTTAACTGCCATCTGGTTTCTGTACAAATTGTAGATAGCCTTTCGCTCCCTGTGTTTTACACCTGCCACCTTCAGAATTTGAAAGAGAGTATTCCAGTTAACATTGGGTAAATAAAATAACTCATAATGGTCGAAGCAGAGAGGATATAAAATGTAGACTGGCAATGGCAAGGAAAGCGTTTCTGAAGAAGAGAAATATGTTAACATCGAGTATAGATTTAAGTGTCAGGAAGTCGTTTCTGAAAGTATTTATATGGAGTGTAGCCATGTATGGAAGTGAAACGTGGACGATAAATAGTTTAGACAAGGAGAGAACAGAAGAGATATTGAATTTAATTGATGAAAGAAGAAAATACAAAAATGCAGTAAATGAAGCAGGCAAAAAGGAATACAAACATCTCAAGGATGAGATCGACAGGAAGTGCAAAATGTCTAAGCAGGGACCTTCCTTTAGTCCTAGATCACTAAAGGGGGGAACACGTTTCATTCCTGCTAAACCATCGTAAAGTTTCCTACTCCACATTTTTTTTCAGAGAAAGTCATAATTTATAGGTTATGCATCAGTTAATTTAAATCGCTTATGATCTGTTACATTACAAATTAAGTACAGAAGTCCTGTTTTTTACCCTACTGGAATCCAAAATTTTACGAGAGTTCAGTTATCTAGCGTTAAAGGCACTAAACAATTTCTTAGCTGCGTTCAGGAGTTATTAGTGTACGTTGAGTCCACGGTACGCCAGCAGCGTCTACAGTTTCCTGTGCTCTAACTTTTGACGGCTCACGCTAGAACACATTACTTTAGAATACATACCTGAACGCACCGGCTACTGCAACTGCTTTAGAATTGCGTTAAATCGAAACAACTGCCTTTAGTTTTCTATTGGTAAAACACGTACTTTAAAAACTCTAGCACGTCGAAATAGAATTTCTCTTAATGCTAAAGCATGGCCATAACCTACTTTTATCAGAATGTTCAGGTTTTATAGTCACGACTCACCCACTTTTCTTACCGTATTTATTGGAAGCATCAGTCTTAAATCTCTCCGACTTTTGCCCTCGTAATCTTTTGACTTCACTTTTATTCAGTACAATGTAAGCTATACGTTTCTTTTTTCTGTGCTAATACTGTACGTGAGTAGACTTAATGCTTTTTCATGTCGAAACTTCTCCATTCCTGTTATGTAAATTATTTAAACACTGGTTACTTCATTACGTCCAAAGTTTGCTTGCATTTACAATGACGGTTTCAGATTCCACCAGAAAATGGCTGCAACATAAAAGCTGAAGCCGGCAGAAAAATAACGAACTTTTTAGCAACAGAAGCGGCTATTCATCAGCTCTGGAAGTGACACATTCCGCAGCAACGTGGTTTACTGAGAAGATGGCCACGGTCAGTGTAAATTAACTTACGCTCGGTGGTCCCGCAGCAAGTTGCACAGCAGGCAGGAGGCGGCATTTCAGTCATCCACAGGTAAACAGCAACGTCTCGAATGGTGTATGAGATAATCACGTCGTTGTCTTCATATACGCTACAGCCCTGTTGTGGTGCCGTGTGCAACCTGCACTTGCAGACTTACGTCACACAGTTGCGTGATGCAGCAGTCGCCACTTTTGCAGCCGCACTTGCACTGATATCGTGCGTTGTGGAACGTTCGAGGCGCGTAGGGAAGTATAGGTGTCGCGTATCAGGGAGAGGCTGTTTCCTTACGCGACATTGTCGTTAGCGAATCTATTATGCAATACAGAATCATGTTCTTTTGTTTACTTTTGTAAAAACTCTTGAACGATGGGCTAACGTATGAGTATCTTGAGAAAAATAAAAGGACTCGTTTTAATCACTGTTAGTAGTAGTAGTAGTAGTAGCAGCTTTATTCATCCGTAGATCTCTTTTTACAAGGATAGAGGACCTGTCAAAGTATTTACAAATTTAGATCAATGTAAAATAAGCTAATTCGTATACACATATACTTCTAGACTTCTAGTTAGAGACAATTATTAGGTTTGCTCCTGGTATACAATACTTTTTTACAAATAACTTATTGAATAATGTAATGCCACATTGTTCACTCGTATCCAACTATCAGTCACTGCACACCTATACACACATATTTTCAGAACACTACACACACACACACACACACACACACACACACACACACATACACACTAGTGATCTCTGGGCCATTTTCTGTACCGCAACTTCCCATTTGCTGTCCTGAAAAACTGAGTCAGTATCCCTCGATAATGAGTGAGATGTTGAGCTGAGAAAGAGGAAGAGGTGTTAGTACTGTGCCATGCATAGCTTGGGGGTAGGTATTTCTAGAAAGGAAAAAAAGAAGGAAAAACATAAAGTGAAGGTGTTATGTGGAATGTTGGATATGTTATAATCATTATTACTATTATTTATTTGTATAACATTTTTTATCAAACCCCTACTCTGTTTTAGCTAAGTAATCATTCAATGTATAAAATGTATTGCATAACAGGTACTTTTTAGCTGTCTTTTTAAATAAGTGTATTTTTGCAATTTCTTTAATCTCTTTTGGTAATTTATTGTACAGTTTTATTCCTTGGTAGAAAATGCCGTTTTGAGTTTTATGTTTATTTTTTCTTGGTAAATGTAAGTTGAGTCTATTTCTTATTGCACGGCCATGGACAGAGCTGTTTGTGCAGTAATTACCAATGCTATTTTTGATGTGTACAACTGACTGGTAAATGTATTCACATGGAGCAGTTAAAATCCCGTGTTCTGAACAGATCTTTACAATGAGCTCGACCATTATTTTTGGTTATTATTCTTATGGCTCTTTTATGGAGTTTGAAAATTGTGTTCATATTTTGTGCATTTGTTCATATCACAGTTCATATGATGACAAACCTAAAGATTGAAAAGTCGAAACCTGAGCAGTTCTGTAAAGTGCAGCGTTGTATTTCGTTGACTGTGTTCGGTATAACGATTCATGTGCAGCAGTCTAGATACAGAACGACTACCAGAAGTCAGAAAGTCATACAAAGTGATAGAAAGTTTTCAGTTCATCTGGGATTAGAGCCTGGAAAATTTGGATTGTACCTCGCTACGAATCAACAAATAGCAGCCTCCCCAGTTATGTCGGTGGTGGCTAGAGATGGGCAAACTCGTTCATCCTTGGGAACTAGTTCACTGCTGATCGTTCTTTTTTGGGAACCGCTCATTTTTTACTCGTTCACCGTTCATTTGTGCTTGGTATACGGTTCTTAAGAAAAACTGAAACCTAGTAGTGTAGGTGACTGAAGGATGGAGGGCACCAAGAGGGGGCACTTGCCTCCCCCCTGGAGTATAGAGTTTTTATTCATTACAGAATTCTTACACACTTTTAGAAGTAATTTCTGTGATTCTGCAGAACCTCTCGTTTAGCCAACCGTAGCCTTATGTGGCTGATCGCAGGGAAATAATATAGGGTGGCGCACGGAAAACCGGGCCCGAATACAGACTGCTCGCCAATTCCGGACGATGTGTTGCCCGTTACGAGCAGATATAACAAACAGACAAACGTGTCATAGCTAGGCAGTGAAGAAATAACAATCTAATGCAAGCAACAATTTCGAAACAATCGATGACGATGTGTAGAGAGCTGGAGAAGAGAACACGAAAATCTCACGCGACGAGCGTGGGCTATAGCACATGTAGTCTTGTAAACCTGTTGGTGGCTGTTTCCAACTTAGACCACAATTGTCTTGTATAAAATTCTTCGTTTCGACTTCCACTACATAGCTATGCCACGTTGTAAATAATAATCGTTTACACCCTATATATACTTCACGTTGTCTCTGAGTTCGTAGGCGAAGTAGAGAGTTTATGGAAGCATAAAATAAAATGTGGTTTTCTCACACTTGCGTCACACGCTTAGTAAAAATTAAGTTTTTATGTTGCATTATTAAAGTTAATGCAGCAATAATAATAATAATTAAGTTCGCAGTAATAAAGTTTTTGGTTTGAAAGCTCCTTCTGAACAAATGTTTTTGAGATAATAAGTAAATACGATTTTTGGCAATCTATCTCTTTTCAGTCCGCCGCTCGTGGTCTCGCGGTAGCGTTCTCGCTTCCCGAGCACGGGGTCCCGGGTTCGATTCCCGGCGGGGTCAGGGATTTTCACCTGCCTCGACATGACTGGGTGTTTGTGTTGTTCTCATCATTTCATCATCATCCAGGAAAGTGGCGAAATTGGACTGAGCAAAGATTGGATAATTGTACGGGCGCTGATAACCACGCAGTTGAGCGCCCCACAAACCAAACATCATCATCTATCTCTTTTCAAATGGAGAGGCACCGCTTTTTCTACTGAGCCAAAATGACTCACAACCAACTTTTTTTTTCTTCAAAGAAACCTAACTAGCAGCTTATGCAAATTGTAAACAACCAAACTTAAAAATAATTAGAGCCTTCCTAAATGTTATGTTTTGTATATGAAAGATACACGAAAATCGTTTTATACGAATTATCTTACACTAAAAATTAAGCAAATTATTGAAAGTTAGCTGCTAAATCAAGTCGATGAAACCAAACAAATATATGAATAACAAAAAAACTTGCCTTGTTATAAGTATGTCTTCTGCTGTTCATCGATATAATGAAGTGAGCTGATATGCCCTTTCGTTACCTGAAAAGACGTACCTATTACATACAACGTAATTTTTATGTAATTCACGTAACTATAAAATACTTTTTGTTTACTGGTCGTGGACGCTGAATAGCCAGAACAAAGTGCAAGAACAGTTTGGAACACATGTAAAATGGGCGAGCGCAGTGAACGAAACGAACAACTGGATACTGAACTAACTAGGAGCAGTCGGTGTGGAACTGAGACAGGTGGTCATGCGAAGAACGACGAGTGCGGCCGAGGGAGACCGAGATTGAGACGAGCACGCGTCCGAGGCTGGAACGAGAACTGCCGAAGTGACCGCCGCGACCGAAGTGCACTAGTGAACTATGAACCGATCGTTCATCGTTCCCGGGAACTATAAGTAGACCGCCGGCACCGAAGTGAACTATGAACCGATCGTTCCTCGTTCCCGGGAACTATAAGTAGACCGCCGGCACCGAAGTGAACTATGAACCGATCGTTCCTCGTTCCCGGGAACTATAAGTAGACCGCCACGACCGAAGTGAACTATGAACCGATCGTTCCTTGGAATTCGTTCCTCGGTCCTTTCGTTCATCTTGGTGAACCGTTCCTTTGCACCCGTTCGTTCGCGAACTACCCATCTTTAATGGTGACTGTTTTGGAATCTAGAATATGGCAGAGGGAGCAAGGAGGGCTGGTAAAAGGTTACTGATTATCACGTGTTCTGCCGAGATCCTCGACAGCGAGTGTTCATCAGAGAGAGGGGTGTCGTCAGGAGTGCCCCAGGGAAGTGTGATAGCACCGCTATTATTTTCTACACACATAAATGATTTGGCGGACAGGGTAGGCAGCAATCTGCAGTTGTTTGCTGTGGCGTACGGGAAGATTTCGAAGTTGAGTGACTGAAGTAGGGTACAAGATGATTTAGACAAAATTTCTAATTGGTGTGATGAATGGCAACTAGCCGTAAAATAGAAAACGTAAGTTAGCGCGGATGAATAGGAAAAACATATGCGTAATGTTCAAATAAATCGTTACTAGCGCGCTGCTTGATAACCCACGTCATTTAAATATCTGGGTATAATGTTGCAGTGCGAAATAAAATGAATCGAGGATGTGAGGATTGTGGAAGGGAATGCGAATGGTCGACTACGGTTTATTGGGAGAATTTTGGGAAAGCGTGGTTCATCTGTAAAGGAGATCGCATATAAGACGCTAGTGCGACCTATTCTTGAGTATTGCTGGAGTGTTTGGGATCCGCAACAGGTCGGATTAAAGGAACATAGCGAAGCAACTCAGATGCGGGCTGCTAGATTTGTTACTGGTACTTTCGACCAACATGCAAGTGTTACGGAGATGCTTCAGGATCTGAAACAGGAATCGATAGAGGGAAGCCGACGTTCTTTTCGAGGAACACTGCTGAGAGAATTTAAAGAACCGGCATTTGAAGCTGGCTGCAGATTGATTCTATTGCCGCCAACATACATTTCTCGTAAGGGCCACCAAAAATTTCCTTTTAGGTGCCAATGCCATCTACAAAGAATAAATACAATAATCAGATACACTTCGTAAAGGACTTCAACTTCTATGATTTTATTTGTTACATTATTTTTTATAAGTACTCTGAACGGAGTACTTTGGATTTGGAGTAATATTGATCAACTTCTGAGAAAAATACTGCCTTGAAAGAAAGTTCCAGAAAACATTCCAGTTTCTGGTTATATGAATAGTCAAAGTAATCCCTGTTTATGATAATTTAATCGAATTAAAATAAACGCAGTTGCCAAAATTGTACTACAATAAATGATAAAATATTGTTATCTCATGATAGTATTGCGTAAATTACATATAACAAATCGTGGGAGAACGAGTTCCCCCAATATGCGGTAGGTATCGTAATATGCGACACAATGTCGCGTATTTGGATCCCCATATTATCGCATATTAGGAATTTCGCCATCTTACACAAAGAATCACGCACTTGCTAACAACGTTCGTTGGAAAATGAACCTAATTGTCAGTAATTACAGGTAATACCGTCACAAATAACAACAAGAAAAGAGTGCAGTAATATCCACTTACCCTTAAGCTGAAATATTGTCTTAACATCGATGTCGCAAAAACTCCAAATACAAGAAATTACGTACAGTGTCCGGCTCAACTATGGCGTCCTACTCGCTGTGTCGTCGTCTGGCACGCAGTAGACGTGTTTAAGAAACTGTCCACCAGAGAGCAACCCCTAACATGAACACAGTTGGGGTGTCTCATATTAGGGAACTATCGCATAATAGGCACCCTCCGTCGAGCACCGTACTGTGGTTTGCAGAGTATGTAAGTAGACGTAGGCGTAGAATGTGATGTGTTAAATCCTGTACCGACCAACACTGTCTTAGAAGTGAGAGGATTGGAGCCTATACAGCTGTTGATGAAATGTGTATGAGATTCAGTATTAAGTTTGCCAGTTCTCTTATACTTGCGGGAAGTAATTATCTATGAGGTGTTGGGAGTGGGTTTGTCTTTTTCTTTCTTTTCATTCCATACAAGAACTCAGTCGCACTACCGTGTTTCACGATCAATAAGGTCAACCACATTATTATGTTCCAAATCATACAGATAACCCAAAGTACGAAGTATGGTGATGGTAAAATATATCTGCTGAGGTCTTACAAAGAAAACAAAACACGATTTGTTCATTTGTTCCTAAGGCTCGTTATCGACTACTGGACTTTCTCTTAAAGAGTGTCGTTCTTTAAATACGAATAATAGTGTGTAACGTGAAAAAACTCAATTAAGCATTATCAGAAACAACGAGAAAGAATATAGAACCACATCTTCGTGTTTTTTCTCTGATCACCAAGCCTGATCGAAGTAAATTTACTCAAGTTTTATTATATGAAGGAAGATTCACAAAAAAAATTATAAAGCGATTAGTCCCTTGTCAAGAAAATTAAGCAACGTGTACGACATATAAATGAAAGAGGAAAAGACAGTTCAATAAAAATAATTTGTGTCCACATGTAGAGTATTTCAAACTGCGGAAAATGGGTGTGTAGTGTGCACACAAGTGCGAACAATATGAGGTGTGATTACCCAGTGGGCATTACAGCTATGGCGTCCGAAAGGGGAAAGGGGGGGGGGGGGGCAAGAAGGCGCATTTGCTCTCACCCACTCTGGAATCTGGAATAAGGTGTTTTTATTTATATACTGAGGGCATAATCATCAATTTTCTGGGGCATAAGTTTCTTGTGTCACCTATAAAATGTAGTTCTTATAGCACGACATGTCTCGAAACTGACGAAGCCATTTATATGAAAAATGACAATTTTTGAGCATCCCCCCCCCCGTCTCTTCCCGGATAAATCTCTGCGGATGCCCATGATCAGAGCCTAGTGACAGGAAAACGGGAGTGTGTCAAACAGATATTTGTATCACCTTTAGCCAGTTACAGTTTCAGGAATTAGCAGAAGCCTCAAGAAAAACTAAAGGATGAATAATTACAAGTATGGGTAACTTGGGGTTTCTAAACGTTCTCCAGTAGAAGAGAAACATAGATTTCAAGATATTGGGTTGGTGTATGAGTTCTTAGCGTTTTCCATAAATTTAAAGACACAACAGATACACGTAACAGAGACTTCAGTCTTCAATAATATACTTTACTTCGTTATTTAATAGTCTGCCAATGCTGGGGTAACTTTTCTATTCCGCGACTGTAGAGATCACGTGGTTCTGAGGCGAAGAACTCGTTCAGCCATGCTCGGAACGCATTTTCATCCGGAAAGGAAGTCCCTTGGAGGTTGTGCGATAGTGAGCCGGAAAGATGAAAGTCCTAGAGCACAAGATCAGATAAATACGGTGGATGCGGAATGACTTCCCAACCCAACTCCTGTATAGTGTTTTTTGTCAGTGTAGCCGAATGGGGGCTGGCGTTATCGCGGAGTAGCATCACAGCCTTCCCGATTGTTACTCTTGCCGGCCACTGTGACTGAGCGGTTCTAGGCGCTTCAGTCCGGAACCGCGTGACTGCTACGGTCGCAGGTTCGAATGCTGCCTCGGGCATGGATGTGTGTGATGTCCTTAGGTTAGTTAGGTTTAAGTAGTTCTAAGTTATAGGAGACTGATGACCTCAGGTGTTAAGTCCCATAGTGCTCAGAGGCATTTGAACCATTTTTGAACCATTTTCTAGCGTCCGCAACTCCAAATGACAAAATGAAAATATGTAAACTCAGACAGTAACAGTGAACCACAAATAAAAGATGACAATCCGTAAATAACCCCATAGCGTAAAAAAAGACAAAAGAAAACCGCTATGAACTTCTGAACTAACCTAATACTATGAACCAACGACAGTTCTTGAGACAGTGCTTATTCGCATCTCTGAGGAAGACGACAGAGAGTTGTCTGATAACTGCAGTGAAATAAGTGTACAAAATATGCAGTATAAAATGTATGTCAAGATGGTAAAAGGAAGATTAAGAAATATCGTAGCTCGTAGACTGTAATGTTAGGCAAGGGTGATGTTTCACAGAAAATGTTTTATTCCAGGACAGACCACTGAAGGGCCTGACGAGTCTTTGGTTTCAGAGCAGTTGAAGATAACTGTTGTGTGGAGAGGAGAAGAAACACACAGATGGAGTGCTTTTGGTACACGAAGATCCCAAATGTCTGCAGTTTATTATCAGTGTGTAATATGCTTTGATTTTTGTCAATGATATGTGAACTTTCAATGTTAAAACTATACCAAAACTGGGGGTTGCTCAGAAAGCAATAACAGTCGCACGGGGTAGCCGACCGGCTCCCCCCGTCCGAGGTTCGAGTCCTCCCTTGGGCATGTGTGTGTGTGTGTGTGTGTGTGTGTTAGTTTAAGTTAGAGTAAGTAGTGTGTAAGCCTAGCGAACCGATGATCTCCGCAGTTTGGTCCCATAGGAACTTACCACCACTTCAGGATGCAACAGAAAGATTGCGGTGTTACACCAAACCTGCTCCCCACTTCCACTAGCTAGTGGAACCCGTAGCGATTATGTTGTGTCGTGTGGTCGTGGTTGCATGTGGCTCGATTCTACAAACAGGCATAAATCTAGCAGTCAATTTGAACATCGATTAAAGAAGAGGAAGGGACTTACCACAATCATGGGAAGTCCCTATACTGACTTATTAACTAAAACGTATTCTACATTCACGATTTACAAACGAACAGTCAATAAAATAAACTCTGGATCATGCACGCAAAAAAACTGTTATTGTGACGCTGCCGGTATGCCGATTCGTTTTTTTTTGTTTTATTGACTGGACGAATGATGTGGAAGCGCAAAGACACTGTTACAGGGGAAGTGACGACGAAATTTTAATATTTATATTTTTGTCTTTATCACATTTAAGATGCTTGTGCAATAATTCTGCTGACGAAGGCTTGCGCCTTGGAAACGCGTCAAAAGATTTAGTGCTTGTGCTCTGAGACGGGTGGTTGAGCCTACATTTTAACATCATATGTCATTTATGTGTAACACGATAGGTGTTTCACCAGTATTAGTTCGGCCGAAGATGTCTCCATCTCACTTTTCAAACAGCCCATTGTTTTATCCAGATGAGTTGTAGCCTCTGTAGGTGTAATTATGTCTTCATAATGAGCGCCAACTTAGTCCGATAATCCATCATCACTATCGTCACTGCCTACAGATGAACAAATGGCGGTAATTTCGTAAGAAAGCAGCACTTTAAAACAAAAGTCTCCAATTATTTCCGGTTATTCTTCCAATCGGACACCATTGAAGTTCCAATTTAAATTCAGAAACATTTTTTTCCAATAATACACCTTTATTTATGCAATGCATCAACTTTTTGCCCTAGACACAACCACCTTCTTTATTTTTTATGTAATTTCATACAGGCCACAGACGGGGCAATTCCTGGATAGCTGTGCGAATGAACGCACTGCTTCCGGCATTCGGAGAGGTGAGGCTGCCAGTCTGGTTGTCTCTTTTAGACGCTTTTACACATGCAACTTGGTGAATACTGGGCCAGTACCTAAGTCCTCCACAAAAAACGTTCTCACACTTGAGATTTACTCTAGACGCAGACAGGTGAGGCACGCAAATTCCGCCACGGGTAGGGTTGCCATATCTAATTGGGACCTTGTCGGGACACAGTGAGATGAGCATGTAGAAATGAAATAAAAAATTATTTAATATAATTACTTTTCACATGGCAGACGCTCTATCCATCTGAGCCACCGAGGACACAGAGGATAGCAGGAGATCCCGGGTTCGAGTCCCAGTCGGGGCACTCATTTTCACCTGTCCCCGTTGACGTATGTCAACGCCTGTAAGCAGCTAAGGGTGTTCATTTCATTGTAATTTCATTCCAACGAGCTGTATGGTCACCGATGATATCTATTCTTTCGGACATGTCCGAAAGAACAGATACCTTCTTAGTATATATATAGTTCAGGCTCACCGGCCACTTGACCATCTTCTTCTTCTGTGCGAATGCACAAACAGTGCCCGAACTCTTACGGGAATCGGCAACGCGCCGCGAGTAATGAGTATAATGGGCGGGGGCACTACGAATGTAGTGCGGGACAACACGTTGAGAATGTGGGTTTCGCGGGAGGCGTGCCAGAGATAAATCCCTGCAGTCACGCTATCGTCTGTGCCCTCGGTGGCTCAGATGGATGAGCAAAATTTTCTCAGCGTGCTCGGTCAGAGGGTTAGCTACCCTCTGTAATAAAAAACTGAGTGAACGGATCGACAAAGAACTTGAACGGGTTTCATCGGACGTCCGCCACGAACAAATCCAACGAATAATATAGAACAAAATGAGATTTAAAAAAAATTAAAAATTAAAAAAAAAGATGAATAGAGCGTCTGCCACGTAAGCAGGAGATCCCGGGTTGGAGTCCCGGTCGGGGCACACATTTTTATCTGTCCCCGTTGACATATGTCAACGCCTGTAAGCAGCTAAGGGCGTTCATTTCATTGTAATTTCATTCCAACGAGCTGCATGGTCACCGATGATATCTGTTCTTTCGGACACTTTCGGACATGTCCGAAAGAACAGATACCATCTTAGTATATATATATAATTACTTTTTATTTAGAACACAATGAAATGGAAAATGATGAGGCAGAAGCAGCTGGTATACAACTTTTTCTGAATATTTCGCTTTTTCCAGCAAGTGTTTTTCGCTTTTTCATGTTTATAAAAATCCGTGCAAGTCAGCTCGTAGTTAAACTGGCAACGTAAGTGTTGTAACCTGTTGTGACCGCGACCGGAACGGTGACGGGGTGGCCGAGAAAGCGCGGCGGGGCCAAACGGAGAGCGGCCCGGGAACAAACAAACCAACGGAAAGGACGGACACAAAACAACGATGGGCGATGGAGGGAGCCCTTACGACGACAACACGAAAGAAGCAACGGAGTGACAGAGACAACCAAACGAACCCCAGACGTCGACGAGTAATGAAAACAAAGAACGGTAAACACGTTGTCTGATGTCGAGACGATGTGTCGAGACCCACGCAACGATTAGACTCGCTGGCTGAGCGGGTAAAGGTAAAGTAAAGGATGGGGCCTCTCCACGCCCACACCAACGTGGTGACCAAACCAAAAGTTCTACTGTCACCTCCGTATAACATATTAGTTTTTGAATCAGGAGTCACAGGATGCGGGCTGTGACGTTGTCCATGCGTCTGGGTAAGACTACTCATTAACGTGATCCATCAGGAGAGGGTTGCCATATCTAATTGGGACCTTCTCGGGACACAGTGAGATGAGCATGTAGAAATGAAATAAAAAATTATTTAATATCATTACTTTTCACATGGCAGACGCTCTATCCATCTGAACGCTTCACGCATAGTCCTCCTTACGCTAACTTTGACATCGTTTAGCTTCTGTTTGTCTGAGAGGTTTTGGCTGCGTTTACACTTGGCGTGAAGCTCTCTTTGCTTTCGCAGTAGTTTCCTAACTTTGTTGTTGAACCACGGTGGGTTTTTTCCCGTTCCTCACAGTTTTACTCGACACGTACCTGTCTAAAACGCATTTTACGATTGCCTTGAACTTTTTCCATAAACACTCAACATTGTCAGTGTCGGAACAGAAATTTTCGTTTTGATCTGTCAGGTAGTCTGAAATCTGCCTTCTATTACTCTTGCTAAACAGATAAACCTTCCTCCATTTTTTTGTATTCCTATTAACTTCCATATTCAGGGATGCTGCAACGGCCTTATGATCACTGATTCTCTGTTCTGCACTTACAGAGTCGAAAAGTTCGGGTCTGTTTGTTATCAGTAGGTCCAAGATGTTATCTCCACGAGTTGGTTCTCTGTTTAATTGCTCGAAGTAATTTTCGGACAGTGCACTCAGTATAATGTCACTCGATGCTCTGTCCCTACCACCCGTCCTAAACATCTGAGTGTCCCAGTCTATATCTGGTAAATTGAAATCTCCACCTAAGACTATAACATGCTGAGAAAATTTATGTGAAATGTATTCCAAATTTCCTCTCAGTTGTTCTGCCACTAATGCTGCTGAGTCGGGAGGTCGGTAAAAGGAGCCAACTATTAACCTAGCCCGGTTGTTGAGTGTAACCTCCACCCATAATAATTCACAGGAAAAACACGCCACCACCGGTTGCATGCAATCTATCCTTTCTAAACACCGTCTGTGCCTTAGTAAAAATTTCGGCAGAATTTATCTCTGGTTTCAGCCAGCTTTCTGTACCTATAACGATTTCAGCTTCGGTGCTTTCTATCAGCGCTTGAAGTTCCGGTACTTTACCAATGCAGCTTCGACAGTTTACAATTACAATACCGATTGCTGCTTGGCCCCCGCATGTCCTGACTTTGCCCCGCACCCTTTGAGGCTGCTGCCCTTTCTGTACTTGCCTGAGGCCATCTAACCTAAAAAACCGCCCAGTCCACGCCACACAACCCCTGCTACCCGTGTAGCCGCTTGCTGCGTGTAGTGGACTCCTGACTTATCCAGCGGAACCCGAAACCGCACCACCCTATGGCGCAAGTCGAGGAATCTGCAGCCCACACGGTCGCAGAACCGTCTCAGCCTCTGATTCAGACCCTCCACTCGGCTCTGTACCAAAGGTCCGCAGTCAGTCCTGTCGACGATGCTGCAGATGGTGAACTCTGCTTTCATCCCGCTAGCGAGACTGGCTGTCTTCATCAAATCAGATAGCCGCCGGAAGCCAGAGAGGATTTCCTCCGATCCATAGCGACACACATCATTGGTGCCGACATGAGCGACCACCTGCAGATGGGTGCACCCTGTAACCCTTCATGGCATCCAGAAGGACCCTTTCCACATCTGGAATGACTCCCCCCGGTATGCACACGGAGTGCACATTGGTTTTCTTCCCCTCTCTTGCTGCCATATCTCTAAGGGGCCCCATTACGCGCCTGACGTTGGAGCTCCCAACTACCAGTAAGTCCACCCTCTGCGACCACCCGGATCTTGCAGACTGAGGGGCAACCTCTGGAACAGGACAAGCAGCCATGTCAGGCCGAAGATCAGTATCAGCCTGAGACAGAGCCTGAAACCGGTTCGTCAGACAAACTGGAGAGGCCTTCCGTTCAGCCCTCTGGAATGTCTTTCGCCCCCTGCCGCACCTTGAGACGACCTCCCACTCTACCACAGGTGAGGGATCAGCCTCAATGCGGGCAGTATCCCGGGCAACCACAGTCGTAGTCCGATCAGGGGATGCGTGGGACGAGCTGGCCGTCCCCGACAAACCCCCATCCGGACCCCCACAGTGATGCCCATTGGCAACAGCCTCAAGCTGTGTGACCAAAGCCAACACTGCCTGAAGCTGGGAGCGAAGGGATGCCAACTCAGCCTGCATCCGAACACAGGAGTTGCAGTCCCTATCCGTGCTAAAAACTGTTGTGCAAAGAACGTCTGACCTAATCTACAGAGAGCAAAAAAATTCGACACAAAATTTAAACGGTTATTAAAATAGAAGATTGCCTAGTAAATGCAGTAATGCTGCTACTTGAGCACTGCTGACACACTGCTCGGCGGCGGAAGGAGACTACGCGATTTTACACAATTCAGGTACCAAAACGCGATGCTACAACTCTCAAATACTACAAAACGCCCGAAATATATGAATTAAACAATGCAAATACCAAAAACACGCAAAGAAATTAGGAATTAAACTATGTAACAAATAAGTGAGCTAAGAGTATACGACTTGCTGCTGCAGCTGCTTATCCAACGGCGGCAGGGAGATGAGGGAAAGAAAGTGGGGAGGAGAGTCCACTGGGCCGACATCAGCAAAAATACTCTTTCCACAGTGGCGTTGTGTGCGGGAATAAAAAGCAAATACATGATTTTAACAGTTGGTATTTGCATTCAGGATTTTTGGTTTCCTTAAGAACTTAAAGCCGCCTTTCTTCCACGGAGTGTATAGACTTCCATCCATTCTTCCAAGTCATGCTTAGTTTTTAAAAAGCTGTTCAGATACGTATATATCTGAAAACAATTGTCTCCTGAAAAGAAACTAGCTGAGGCTGTTTTCACATATTGCGCTGACAGGTGACGTTACTTCAATACTTGAGCCAAGCTCGTAAAAGTATTTTGCAAAATCAGGACAAAATTTGGTCTTATCGGAATGTCGGGACAAGAAGGTCCATAACGGTGTCGGTCCCGATATGTCGGTACGGATGGCAACCCTAGTCATAGGGGAAGTGGTGGAGTCAGGCCACCAACTGTCACTAAAATTGTCTCAACACATGTAACAATGGCGACACCGTAGTGAAACGGAAAAAGGCAGAACCAGAAGAATAACAACAAATGGGGCAATACACTACTGCTGTATAACTCAATGTTAACTTGTTAGCTGACATCGTGCCAGGAACGATGTACGGCGGTTGGTCGAATTTAATGGTTGTCGCCTTCCGTTGTTGCTGCTATTACACCCAGCGTATCGGTACGCATGCGATAGCGTGAGCTACCTTATACAGTGAAGGAAAAAGAAATCGCAACACCAAGTAGAGCTTGTGCGACGTAAACTAAAAATGGTAGGCGTGTTCGTATACCTGAACGAAGATATACAGGGCGGTCCATTGATAGTGACCGGGCGAAATATCTCACGAAATAAGCAGCAAACGAAAAAACTACAAAGAACGAAACTCGTCTAGCTTGAAGGGGGAAACCAAATGGCGCTATGGTTGGCCCGTTAGATGGGGCTGCCATAGGTTAAACGGAAATCAACTGTTTTTTTTTTAATAGGAACCCCCATTTTTCATTACATATTCGTGTAGTACGTAAAGAAACATGAATGTTTTAGTTGGACCACTTTTTTCGCTTTGTGATAGATGGCGCTGTACTAGTCACAAACGTATAAGTACGTGGTATCACGTAACATTCCGCCAGTGCGGATGGTATTTGCTTCGTGATAGATTACCCGTGTTAAATGGACCGTTTGCCAATCGCGGATAAATGTCGACATCGTGTTGATGTATGGCTATTGTGATCAAAATGCCCAACGGGCGTGTGCCATGTATGCTGCTCGGGCGTGTGCTATGTATGCTGCTAGGTATTCTGGTAGACATCATCCAACTGTCCGGACCGTTCGCCGGATAGATAAGTTATTTAAGGAAACAGGAAGTGTTCAGCCACATGTGAAACAACAACCACCCAGGTAGGTGTGTTAGCTGCTGTCGCAGCTAATCCGCACGTTAGTAGCAGACAAATTGCGCGAGAATCGGGAATCTCAAAAGCGTCGGTGTTGAGAATGCTACATCAACATCGATTGCACCCGTACTATATTTCTATGCATCAGGAATTGCATGGCGACGACTTTGAACGTCGTGTACAGTTCTGATAATGAGCACAAGAGAAATTACGGGACGATGACAGATTTTTTGCACGCGTTCTATTTAGCGAAGAAGCGTGATTCACCAACAGCGGTAACGTAAACCGGCATAATATGCACTATTGGGCAACGGAAAATCCACGATGGTTGCGACAAGTGGAACATCAGCGACCTTGGAAGGTTAATGTATGGTGCGGCATTATGGGAGGAAGGATAATTGGCCCCCATTTTATCGATGGCAATCTAAATGGTGCAATGTATGCTGATTTCCTACGTAATGTTCTACTGGTGTTACTACAGGATGTTTCATCGCATGACAGAATGGCGATGTACTTCCAACATGATGGATGTCCGGCACATAGCTCGCGTGCGGTTGAAGCGGTATTGAATAGCATATTTCATGACAGAGGGATTGGTCGTCGGAGCACCATACCATGGCCCGCACGTTCACCGGATCTGACGTCCCCGAATTTCTTTCTGTGGGGAAAGTTGAAGGATATTTGCCATCGTGATCCGCCGACAATGCCTGACAACATGCGTCAGCGCATTGTCAGTGCATGTGATGTGCGAACATTACGGAAGGCGAACTACTCGCTGTTGAGAGGAATGTCATTACACGTATTGCCAAATGCATTGAGGTTGACGGACGTCATTTTGAGCATTTATTGCATTAATGTGCTTTTTACAGGTAATCACGCTGTAACAGAAATGATAAGTTCACAAAGGTACATGTATCACATTGGAACAACCGAAATAAAATGTTCAAACGTACCTACGTTTTGAAACTTCCTGGCAGATTAAAATTGTGTGCCGGACCGAGACTCGAACTCAGGACATTTGCGTTTCGCGGGCGAGTGCTCTGCAAGGTTCGCAGGAGAGTTTCCGTAAAGTTTGGAAGGTAGGAGACGAGATACTGGCAGAAGTACAGCTGTGAGGACGGGGCGCGAGTCGTGCTTGGGTAGCTTTGTTGGCAGAGCACTTGCCTGCGAACGGCAAGGTCTCGAGTTCGAGCCTCGGTCCGGTACACAGTTTTGATCTGCCAGGAAGTTTCATATCAGCGCACACTCCGCTGCAGAGTGAAAATCTCATTTTGGTACCTACGTTTTGTATTTTAATTTTAAAAACCTACCTGTTACCAACTGTTCGTCTAAAATTGTGAGCCATATGTTTGTGACTATTACAGCGCCATCTATCACAAAGCGAAAAAAGTGGTCCAACTAAAACATTCATATTTCTTTATGTACTAAACGAATATGTAATAAAATGGGTGTTCCTATTTTAAAAAATGCAGTTAATATCCTTTTGACCTATGGCAGCACCATCTAGCGGGTCAACCATAGCGCCATCTGGTTTCCCCCTTGAAGCTAGACGAGTTTCGTTCTTTGTAGTATTTTCGTTTGGCGCTTATTTCGTCAGATATGTGTCCCGGTCACGATCAGTGGACCACCCTGTATATTCAAATTTCGCGCCAGTGGCGTGAGAGTGGCGCTAGTAGCTCTGCGCCACTATGAGGACGCAAATCCGGTCTGCATTAAATACCCGCTCTAACGGCCGTGAGGGTTAGTTACCTCTGAGACTGGACGTGGCGAGTTGATGTCAAGAAAGTTTTTAAGGCGACAAAGGCGTCATTATCAACACGTCACTGAGTTTGATCGAGGTCATGTAACAGGGTTACGAGAAACTGGATGTTCCGTCTACGATATTGCAGAAATACTTGGCAGGAATGTAACCACTATACATGATTGCTGGCAGCGGTGGTCACGAGAGTGTACGGTCGCAAGTATTGGGAAGACCATCGTGTTCGGCGTGTGGCTCTGGCGCGTCGTACTACGAGGGCCTCTCCAAAAGAAATTCACACTATTTTTTTAATTCCATCTTTTATTCTACATGTTTGAAGTTTTACAGCGTGTAGATATATCCTTTAGGAACAGTATTTTCATTTCTCCACATAATTTCCATCCCTCTCAACTGCCTTACGCCATCTTGGGACCAGCGACTGTATACCTGCACGGTAAAATTCTGGACCAACCTGTTGGAGCCACTGTTTGGCAGCGTGCACAAGGGAGTCATCATCTTCAAACCTTGTTCCACGAAGAGAGTCTTTCAGTTCCCCAAAGAGATGATAGTCACATGGAGCCAGGTCAGGACTGTAATGTGGGTGTTTCAGTGTTCCCCATCCGACTTTTGTGATCGCTTCCATGGTTTTTTGACTGACATGT
Source organism: Schistocerca piceifrons (assembly GCF_021461385.2). Classification (NCBI taxonomy): domain Eukaryota; kingdom Metazoa; phylum Arthropoda; class Insecta; order Orthoptera; family Acrididae; genus Schistocerca; species Schistocerca piceifrons. Next base: position 188,407,130 of record NC_060144.1, on the reverse strand, counting down.
GGCCGTGCATTGCCGGGCAACAGCAAAACATCCTGCTTTTGCCGATGTGGTCGAACACGACTCAGTCGAGCTTGAAGTTTCTTCAGTGTCGTCACATATGCATCAGAGTTTATGGTTGTTCCACTTGGCATGATGTCCACAAGCAATAGTCCTTCAGAATCGAAAAACACCGTAGCCATAACTTTTCCAGCAGAAGGTGTAGTTTCGATTTTTTTTTTCTTGGATGAATTTGCATGATACCACTCCATTGATTGCCTCTTCGTCTCTGGTGAAAAATGGTGGAGTCATGTTTCATCACCTGTCACAATTCTTCCTAGAAATTCATTTCCACCATTCTCGTACTGTTCCAAAAGTTTGCTGCATACCGGAACCGTTTTTCTTGTTTTTTTTGTGAGCCATTGTCAACATCCTGGGAACCCACCTGGCACAAACCTTTTTTAACGTCAACACTTTCAGTATTCTGGGAACACTTCCTACCCCTGTACCAACGTAGCGTGACAATTCGATCACTGTGATGTGCCTGTCAGCAGTCATCAATTCGTTAACTCTCTGCACATTGTCTGGAGTGTGTGCAGTACGCGGCCTGCCGCTGCGAGGATAATCCTCGATATTGCCGTGCCCGCTTTCATCTCGTAACCTGCTTGCCCACCGACTAACTGTACTGCGATCGACAGCAGCATCACCATACACCCTTTTCAACCTCTTGTGGATGTTTCTCACTGTCTAGTTTTCACAGCACAGGAATTCTATGACAGCACGTTGCTTCTGACGAACGTCTAGTGTAGCAGCCATCTTGAAGACATGCTGTGACGGACCACTCACGGGAACAGGTTGCACTAAGTTTGAAAACAGGCGGGAAGGATGTATCTACACACTGTAAAAGTTTCACACATGCAGAATGAAAACTGTATTTTTACAAAAATAGTGTGCATTTCTTTTGGAGTGACCCTCGTACATCTGCTGCAGCAATCTGAGCTGCAGTTGGCACCACAGTGACACAACGAACTGTTACAAGTCGGTATTCAAGGACAGATCCTAACCAGTCGCCTTGTAGCGTGCATTCTGCTGACTCTAAACCACCGCCATTTGCGACTTCATTGGTGTCAAGTGAGAGCTCATTGAGAGGCAGGGTGGAGGTCTGCTGCGTTTTCTGATGAAAGTTGGTTCTGTCTCGGTGCCAGTAATGGTCCTGTTGGTTAGGAAGAGGCCAGTTGAGGGCCTACAACCAACATATCTGCGTGCTAGACACACTGGTCCGGGGTGCGATTTCGTATGATAGTAGGAGCAGTTTCGTGGTTATCCCACGTGCTCTGACTGCAAATTTGTTCGTCAATCTGCCGATTCGATCAGTTGGGCTGCCATTCGTGAACAGCATTCCAGGGGGTGTTTTTCAACAGGATATCGCTCGCCCACATACTGCTGTTGTAAACCAACATGCTGTGCAGCGTGTCGACATGCTTTCTTGTCCTGCTCGATCACTAGGTCTGTCTCCAATCGAGAACATATGGGACATCATCGGACGACGACTCCAACGTCATCCACAAAGAGCATTATCCGTCGCTCTTCAATACAGAGGAAGTCCTTAATAATGACGTTGAAATACTATACAATTATTTCAAGAAATGGAGACTCAAGCCAAATCCTAACAAAACTGAAGTATCTACATTTCATCTTAATAACAAAATGGCAAATGAAATTATTAACATAAAACTCGGAAACACCAACCTCAAACATTATAAGTTTCCAAAGTACTTAGGTATAACATTGGACCGCACTCTTTCTTACCGAAAACATCTGGAGAACACCACTGCAAAAATTGGAACACGGAATAACATCATCCAAAAACTTAGTAGCGGTACTACTTGTGGAGCTAACGCAAAAACATTACGCACCTCATCTATCGCCTTAGTGTTCTCTGTGGCTGAGCACTGCACTCCAGTCTGGATTAATAGCTGTCACACCAAACTTATTGACAGGCAATTAAATAACACAATGAGGTTGATTTCTGGAACTGTTAAATCAACGCCCACGTACTGGTTACCGGTGCTATGTAATATCCTGCCCCCGGACCTGCGTAGAAAAGCGGCCCTACTGCACGAATTCAGAAAGATTGAGACAAAACCAGAACTACCAATTAAAGAAGAATTCTCACAACTGCGACACACTCGATTGAAATCAAGAAAGCCACCAATACGCACAGCTGAGCAGCTTCAAAATAATAACTATGACCACATGAAACAATGGAGACTAGATTGGAACCAAAAGACAAATGACCAACTACAGACCTGGTTTGAGAGCTATAACTGCAACATCTCTGGAATGGAACTAACACGGAAAACATGGTCCGCATTAAATCGAATACGTACTGGACATGGCAGGTGTGCGGATTCACTACACAAATGGGGAAGAGCGATGTCACCAGAATGCGACTGCGGTGCCCCTAGACAGACGATCCAACACATCCATGGTGAATGCTCCTTGCGAGCATATGCAGGGAACTGGTCCGACTTCCTGGAGGCATCCCCACCGGCGCTAGAATGGATCTAAAACCTCGATATAACCTTTTAACTGACCAATATAAACATAAATTATATTTATGATTGTTATAAGATTTTAATGTCTAACACTTGATGTATTAATGTTGCATGTATAGCCATACGCTAAATAAATAAATAAAATTGACCGGCCAAGCGCAACCGGAATGTAACTCCATCCCACAAACTGACATGCGACACCTTACAACAAAATGCATGCACTTTTGCTTCCTTGCATTCAAATTCTGGCTTTTACACCGGTTATTGGTGTATCAGCATTTCACATTTGCAATGGCGTATCTAGTGCTTAAATTAACCTGTGATCTTGCAAGTTTATCGCTCAAATATGTTACCTAGACAAATGTACTCACGAAATTTCAGTACGCTACATTAATTATTTTATGGTGTTGTGGTTTTTTTCCGGCAGTGAATGTCCCAAAACGCTGCTCATAAAAACAGGTGTATTTCGGTACTCATACTTCAGTTTCTAATGGTGATGGAAAGGTGGGGTTACGTGTTTTGGATTACCACTGGGGTAGGGGTCATTTGTATACCCACAGATGGATCGTCTTACTGTAACTATTGTGGAATACGTTGTCAGGTTTTGAATATTACACACTTCATCCAACTTGAACAAATGGATACGCAAATAGAGTAAGTCGATTGGTTCTTTCTGCTTTATATGTCTTCCATGGTGTGCCTTGGGGGGCTGTTTAAGCACCATTTAGTTCATGGGCGGTTCTAGAGAAAATTCGAAGAAACTTGGTTTTTGGGGTACTTAAACCGAGGATGAAACTTTTACGATATATTCCTAAGCTCCTGATCTCGAACAAGCTTGAAAATTTCTTGATATCGTTATCCGTTCGAAGTTATCCTATTTGCACACGTAAAATACGCACGTAAATTGCGGTGTGAGGCGAAATCTAAATAATAAACAACCGCATTAAATTGTTCAAATTCTAGGCGTTTATCTAGAAGTGCCATCTTATTGTTTTAAAAGAAATATTTATCCGTTATAGAGAAACACTTCAAAAGCACGGTTTTTGGTTATCAAAACCGAGCCGCGGATTCCAAGATGGCTATGTTGTAATTTTACGATGTTTTCCTAATACCTCGATCTCGAACAGCCTTGAAAATTTTGTTGATATCTTTATCCGTTTCTCAGATACGGAGATGCAAATTTGCCCTACTTGTAATGTGAGCACGTATTATTCAGTGTGAGGCGAGATTGTAGTTTATAAATTAGTACCGAGTTTATAAAGTAGTACCGAGAAATATCCTATGAAGTTGGTCCATCATATTTCGGGCTTGCAGCCGGATCACGTTGACATCTTGGCACGATATTTCGGCTAACAAACATGCAGCCATCTTCAGGTGAGTACGCGACTGAAGATTACTGGTGCGCGTCGTACTATATATACCGAAAATTGGCGCGGCGGCTCCTGCACAGTGGAGAAGGCTAATACCGCGCCCCCTATCTAATTTGGCGCGCTCTGCAGCAGAAGCGGGCCGCGCATGCGTAGTGGTGTGCCTACAATTGCGCTATCTGTCGTAAAGCGCCTTCGCGCAGATGAGGCGCGGTAGTCGAAAGTATAATATCAATTTTCGTCAGCCGTCGCACTAGATGCAGACCCATGTCTCTGCGAAGCGATTAAAGAAATTACAGGATCCCATGCTTTATCCATCTGAAAGCCACCGTCTCGATTAATAAGATCTTTTGCCAATCGTATCTCTACGGACTCCTTGATAATGGATTCCCAAAAAGATCTAGTTGTCGCTAAAATTTTTGTTCCACAATAATCCATGGAGTGTCCCGTCGAAATACAGTGTTCTGCTATGGCTGATTTGTTGGGCTGTAGTAGACGTGTGTGGCGCTCATGCTCCACGCATCTTTCCCGTACTGTGCGAGTAGTTTGGCCAATGTAGGATTTGCCACATTGACAAGGGATCTTATAAATACCCGCCTTCTTCAGACCCAGATCGTCCTTCACAGAGCCAAGCAAAGCCGATATTTTCGTAGGTGGTCGGAAGATCACTTTAACACAATGCTTCTTTAAAAGCCCGAAATACACTCCTGGAAATGGAAAAAAGAACACATTGACACCGGTGTGTCAGACCCACCATACTTGCTCCGGACACTGCGAGAGGGCTGTACAAGCAATGATCACACGCACGGCACAGCGGACACACCAGGAACCGCGGTGTTGGCCGTCGAATGGTGCTAGCTGCGCAGCATTTGTGCGCCGCCGCCGTCAGTGTCAGCCAGTTTGCCGTGGCATACGGAGCTTTAACACTGGTAGCATGCCGCGACAGCGTGGACGTGAACCGTATGTGCAGTTGACGGACTTTGAGCGAGGGCGTATAGTGGGCATGCGGGAGGCCGGGTGGACGTACCGCCGAATTGCTCAACACGTGGGGCGTGAGGTCTCCACAGTACATCGATGTTGTCGCCAGTGGTCGGCGGAAGGTGCACGTGCCCGTCGACCTGGGACCGGACCGCAGCGACGCACGGATGCACGCCAAGACCGTAGGATCCTACGCAGTGCCGTAGGGGACCGCACCGCCACTTCCCAGCAAATTAGGGACACTGTTGCTCCTGGGGTATCGGCGAGGACCATTCGCAACCGTCTCCATGACGCTGGGCTACGGTCCCGCACACCGTTAGGCCGTCTTCCGCTCACGCCCCAACATCGTGCAGCCCGCCTCCAGTGGTGTCGCGACAGGCGTGAATGGAGGGACGAATGGAGACGTGTCGTCTTCAGCGATGAGAGTCGCTTCTGCCTTGGTGCCAATGATGGTCGTATGCGTGTTTGGCGCCGTGCAGGTGAGCGCCACAATCAGGACTGCATACGACCGAGGCACACGGGGCCAACACCCGGCATCATGGTGTGGGGAGCGATCTCCTACACTGGCCGTACACCACTGGTGATCGTCGAGGGGACACTGAATAGTGCACGGTACATCCAAACCGTCATCGAACCCATCGTTCTACCATTCCTAGACCGGCAAGGGAACTTGCTGTTCCAACAGGACAATGCACGTCCGCATGTATCCCGTGCCACCCAACGTGCTCTAGAAGGTGTAAGTCAACTACCCTGGCCAGCAAGATCTCCGGATCTGTCCCCCATTGAGCATGTTTGGGACTGGATGAAGCGTCGTCTCACGCGGTCTGCACGTCCAGCACGAACGCTGGTCCAACTGAGGCGCCAGGTGGAAATGGCATGGCAAGCCGTTCCACAGGACTACATCCAGCATCTCTACGATCGTCTCCATGGGAGAATAGCAGCCTGCATTGCTGCGAAAGGTGGATATACACTGTACTAGTGCCGACATTGTGCATGCTCTGTTGCCTGTGTCTATGTGCCTGTGGTTCTGTCAGTGTGATCATGTGATGTATCTGACCCCAGGAATGTGTCAATAAAGTTTCCCCTTCCTGGGACAATGAATTCACGGTGTTCTTATTTCAATTTCCAGGAGTGTATGATGGACCAATCAATACGCCGGGAAAACTTCAAGATACACATCCTATGAAGTGTTTCCGTTATCATCAGAAGGGTCCTGGTATCCCCAAGTTGTAGTACTGAAGCACGTAAAATCTGTTCTGGGGTGTAAAATTATTATTTTTTTTCAATATCAGATAAGTAAACCATCAAAATTTTCCTGACCGATGAAGTTCTTTTCATATGACTGACATGCCTTGCTGTAGCAAGGAAAAGAAAGGAACCAGCGGAAAAATGCACCTATCGGAGCACAGAGAAGGGCAATATGCTCCTGTTTTAAAAGACTGACTGTAAATTGGGGTACCAAGTGCCTCATTCTATTTCCTCAGTACCTTTCAAAATTTTGGCATATTTGCGCTTTTTTATGCTGAGAGAGGAGACAGCAGTGGGAGGGAGACGGAAAAGTAAAAATACTGGAAGATAGCAGACAGTGACTATGGAGTAGAAAGAACGAAGGAGACAAGGGTAATGTGAGAGAAAGAGAGGAACACAGTGTCAGCGGAACATGCAGGGGGACAATTATTTAACCATATGAAATAAAATCGTCATAGCTTCTGAATGGTTTACATTAGGACCTTCAAACTGCACAGTTTGCCGCGATACACGATGGAAATCAGCATGCGCATGCATGGTTTGGTTTAGCGACGAAGCCCACTTTCATTTGGATGGATTCGTCAAAAAACAAAATTGGCGCATTTGTGGGACTGAGAATACGCATTTCGCGAGCGAGAAGTCTCTTCACCCTCAACGGACGACGTTGTGGTGTGCGTGTCGGATCATAGAATAATCGGTGCGATATTCTCCTATTATCTAAAATTACCCTAGTTTCGACAAGATGTTGTTTGTGTAAGACGGAGCTCGACCCCATCGGAGCAGGAGTGTGTTTGATGTCCTGGAGGAGCACTTTGGGGACCGCATTCTGAATCTGGGGTACCCAGAGGCCACTGGTACGGGTCTCGATTGGCCGCCATATTCTCCGGACTTGAACACATGCGACTCCTTTTTGTGGGAGTATGTTGAAGACAAGGTGTACAGCAGTAACCCCAAAACCATCGCTGAGCTGTAAACATCCATTCAGGGGGTCATCGACAGCATCGATGTTCCGACACTTAAGCGGGTCATGCAAAACTTCGCCATTCGTCTGCGCCACATCATCACCAACGATGGCAGGCACATCAAACATGTCATAACCTACATCCGAGTATCTGTAGTGACGTTTACGTATTGAATAAAGTGTGTGCACGCCGTAGTTTGTAACTAATTTTCGTTTTTTTATGTAGTTCAATAATTCTCACCCTGTAGTTGACAGTGACAGAACAGCGCCACGAAAAGATGATGACAATGAGTTGGCTGAATGTGTGAGTGACAAAGGGCAAGTTGGATTGGATGGACGAACGAATTAATAGCGATGGACAAGGCGGCGTGATTGAGTTACAGTTAGGGGTTCGTGTGCGAGTGAAATGTGACTTGCACGTTAAAAAGAGCGCGAACATATTGGCATGCCAAATTTTTTGGGAAAATTTTTAAAGGTGCTGAGGAAGGTAGAATGAGGCAACTGGTACCTCACTTTCCAGTCAGAGTCTTGTAAAACGGGAGTGAATTAGCGTTTTTTGTGCCCCAATAGAGGTATCTATCCACTGGTCGAATACTACACTTAAAAAAAAACTTTCCGGACAACCGGAGATCTGGGTTAATGAGGGCCTTATAAGCAAGGTTTCACTCTAGTATCCTGTATTCGACCCTCAGTAATATGTTGCGAGTTCATCTTTGCATCAGTACCAATACACAAGTTAATCGTTTTAAGTTTCTATCTTGTTGGACATAATACATTCAAGAAGTAGATAGTCATTGTTATCTGGATGATTTCAACCGCAATCCTTAGAAGAACAACGGACGAAATAATTAAGAAAGATGCAATAACGAAAGCCTAATAAACATTCGATGTAACTAGTTGTTTATATGACAGATTTTTTTACGTGGGGTTTGTGGAAGACTCTATCTACGACCCTTCCCTTCCAACTTTGGGTGGAATACAACCCAGCTTAGCAACAGCAGTGAATGCAGTTAATTCTATACATGTTTGCAAAATTAGTGGATATTGATGTGTAGCCTGTAGCTCGTCCAGAGGTATATGTTCCACCTATTCCTCGATGTTAGAAAAAAAATAAAATCGTATGCAGCTCAGTAGTAGGTAGGAGCATCCCACCGTTGGAAGTTGTTAAAATTTGTAGGTAAAATCTGTGAAACGGGACGCATACAGAATGTCTACAAGGCGCGGCGGCACGCTAACAGATCTACTTGCTGTGTGGGTCTTTAATTATGCCGTGCCGTCCCTACATGGAGTATTTTGGACGTCTCAGAGAAGAAGTGCCGCCAATAACTGAAAAACAAAGGAGGACAGAAAAACGATTTGTTCATTCATCACTAAGTTGAACTGTCGCTGGACGTGACCGATATATTTAGATATGTATTGGTGTAATGACTTGGAAATTCGAGACAGGTTACACTGTATTGTAAGATTATTCAAGATGACTTAAAACACAACAGTTGTGTGAGAGAATGTTGAGCTATAATTTTTCGTAGCTTTTGGACGTATTTAGAAGTCTCTTACAGAATCGTAAAAGAACCGTGCATGGTAACGAGTAGCTTTGATTAGCAAGTCCACAACATCAAGAAATCATCAGAAAACGAATGTAATTGAGAATAATTCGAAGTAAAACTTGCGCAAGCTACCTAAAAAGAGACAGAACCGTAACACCATTATCAGCATTAATATTATACGTTGCAAAGAGAAACAACACACTAACGTCTGGAGGTTTGTCATGCTTCCGGTGGAGGGCACATTAAACTTTTGAGAAGGGCAAATGAAGACTTTTATCGTAACGAAACTGTAAAAGTTACCCAATCGTTGAACTTACATGCATGTAAAAGATATATCCTTATAAAATCGTATGGTTCTTTTGAAAATAAAAACTTCTAATCCTGAGCGTAAGTTGAAACTTACCCCAAGCTTCTATCTTCATTCGTGTAGAACAGTCTTCTGAAATCGAGTGAATCTTTTTGTAACACCTTTGGTCCCAGACATTTTTACTCTCTCCCCTCAAACAAAGCACCCCAGATGTCGCCTAAGTCTTAAGTGATTTAATGAAACGACACGTAGGCCTAATCTCAATTTGCACATCCCGCCAATAGTTTGAACCTCGTCCATCGCAAATGGAATTGCAGTGCCTTGACTACTGTACACTCTCGTTCGATCTTGAGCCTGAAGTCAGAAGTTAAGTTAAACATTGAATCTTCAGATATCGATGAGATTGCAATATTAAGCACATGTCTTTAGGTGTGGATATACTAGTGGTGATAAAGTGTTTTTCCCTTTAGCACTGTTGTGTCAGAATCATTGGAAAACGTCAGAGTGGTACTGAGTGCAACCGTGCAACGTGACGACCGGTTAGGCTGGGCTGCACACGGCACCACAGCTGGGCTGTGCCATATATCAAGACTGAAGGCGGCGCCTATCATCGACACATCAAGAGTCGCTATTATCGATCTGTCGCAGATAACCAGAGTCCCTTCCAAACAGGAGACATGCCTCCTCCGTCGTGCTGCGCCAGTTGCTGCGGAACTACCGAACGTGAGTCACTTACCTGAACCATCAAACTTTCGGTATACTGTGAACGTGTAAACTGAGCCGTATTCATACGAGACTCATATTTAATTTGTGTATTTAACGAAATATGAGAGCTGTCGACCTCGGTAGCTGCGTGGTCAGCGCGTCAGATTGCTAACCGACTTGGCCCGGGTTCGTTTCCCGGCTGGGTCGGATATTTTCTCCTCTCCTGGACTGGGTGTTGTGTTGTCCTTACGTTCATATCGTCTAATTGACTATCCACTATTGACACGGCTATATGGACGTGTACTGAAATCCAATACATTAAAAAGTGTGATCATTTAATTCTCTCAGCGCCAAGCCCGTAGATTCTATGGGCCGCGCTCCCTTCCAAAAACGCCAAGCCCGTAGGTTCTACGGGCCAACATATTTTGTTGATTACAAAGCGCTACGCTTTGTTTTTGCACCCCTGACTATCGATGCACGATGTTCATACCGTTATTTATCAGCTGCACTGATAGATTGCGTGAATGTGCGTCTTGTTTTCGTTCGTTATGAGTCATTGTTATCGCCTGCGGATCGAGCACGTTATTCGTATTTTGTGTAAGAGAAATGGTGCACCGTGTTTTACCTGAATAAGAAACTGTCGATCTACCGAATTTTGGAGACATCGTGTAGAATAGTCTTCTGAAATCGAATGAAACTTTTCGTAACATCTTTGTTTCCAAACATTTTTACTCTCTCCCCTCAAACAAAGCACCCTAGATGTCGTCTAAGTCTTAAGTGATGCTCTAGATAATGAAGATGATTTGGACGCCACAGGTGTCTTTGAAGACGACTACAGTACAATGAGTTCAGACACGGAACTGTAAAATGGTGGAGGAAACTTTTTTCATTTGTCTTAGTACAAGTATCGAATGCATTTTGGTCACACGGTTCCCTTCAGACCAAGAAAGTGACAATAACTGATTTCACTGTCAATCTTGCCGACAGTTCCAAAAAACCAAAACGGACCTGCAGGCTGACTGACACACAGACATTTCCTGCAATATTTACCACCCACAAGCAAAGAATATGCCTCCCATATATGTTATGTTTATTCTTCAAAATCAAAGAAAGAAAGTGAGGAAGCATCTCGCAAGGAGACATGTTATCAGTGCGATCAGTGCTGTGTGCCTTTGTATATGCAAGCCTGTTTTAAAATATTTCATACGAAAATGCAGTATAAATCCACGTAGAAAGTGCTATTGTATTTAAAAACGATATTCAGCATTTTAATTATGTATTTATGAACGCATTTTCTCTCCCTATAGGAATTTATGACTTTTTTAATTTTACGAAAGCGATGTCATGTATAATAATATAATTTGTCCATGTTTTATCAGACAGGATTCTGTTCATACCTGCTTCTTAAAGAAGACAAAATGCCTTAAATTGGTGTCGATCTTTGGACACAGCTGAAATTGTCTGGATTCTTCGGACATGGACAAGTATTGCGCCGGTACTGACAGCGTTAACATAGTAATGTTTGATAAGTGCTGATTTTGTCCCCAAAGCGATTCATAACAAAATGGATTGAAATGAATGTATATGAGGATACCACGTTCAGTCAAAAAATAATGTTTTGTGATTCGTGCATTCTTCCATTTCACCCACTAGGTATCCATTGTCAGGTTTTTCTTTTTGCAGCGTCAACACTTACCCTTTTAAATGGTTTGGTAAATTTGGATATTATTACACTGAGGTGGCACAAGTCATGGGATGCCTCTTAATATCGTATTGCGCCTTCTTGTGCCGGCATAGTGCAGCAGCTCGACTGGGCATAGACCCAACAAGTCGTTGCCTCTACAGCGATCCACAACTGCGAAAGTGTTGCTGGTGCAGTATTTCGTGTACGAAATGACCTCTCGATTAAGTCCTATAAATGTCCAACAGGATCCACGTCAGGCGAACTTGGTGACCAAATCATTCGCTCGAAATGTCCAGAATGTTCTTCAAACCAGTCGCGAACAACTGTGGCTCGGTGATGTGGCGAATTGTCATCCATAAAAATACTATCGTTGTTTGGGAACATGAAGTCCATGGATGGCTGCAAATGGTCACCAAGTAGTTAAACAATCATCGGTTCAGTTGGACCAGAGGACCCAGCCCACTCTACATCTACATCTATATCTATATCTACATCTACATCCATACTCCGCAAGCCACCTGACGGTGTGTGGCGGAGGGTACGTTGAGTACCTCTATCGGTTCTCCCTTCTATTCCAGTCTCGTATTGTTCATGGAAAGAAAGGTTGTCGGTATGCCTCTGTGTGGGCTCTAATCTCTCTGATTTTATCCGCATGGTCTCTTCGCGAGATATACGTAGGAGGGAGCAATATACTGCTTGACTCTTCGGTGAAGGTATGTTCTCGAAACTTCACCAAAAGCCCGTACCGAGCTACTGAGCGTCTCTCTTGCAGAGTCTTCCACTGGAGTTCATCTGTCATCCCCGTAACGCTTTCGCGATTACTAAATGATCCTATAACGAAGCGCGCTGCTCTCCGTTGGATCTTCTCTATCTCTTCTATCAACCCTATCTGGTACGGATCCCACACTGGTGAGCAATATTCAAGCAGTTGGCGAACAAGTGAACTGTAACCTACTTCTTTTTCTCCAGACTGCATTTCCTTAGGATTCTTTCAATGAATCTCAGTCTGGCATCTGCTTTACCGACGATTAAGTTTATATGGTCATTTCATTTTAAATCACTCTTAATGCCTACTTCCAGATAATTATTGGAATTAACTGCTTCCAGTTGCTGACCTGCTGTATTGTAGCTAAATGGTAAAGGATCTTTCTTTCTTTGTATTCGCAACACATTACACTTGTCTACATTGAGATTCAATTGCCATTCCCTGCACCATGCATGAATTCGTTGCAGATCCTCTTGCATTTCAGTACAATTTTCCGTTGTTACACCCTCTCGATATACTACAGCATCATCCGCAAAGAGCCTCAGTGAACTTCCGATGTTATCCACAAGGTCATTTATATACACTCCTGGAAATTGAAATAAGAACACCGTGAATTCATTGTCCCAGGAAGGGGAAACTTTATTGACACATTCCTGGGGTCATATACATCACATGATCACACTGACAGACCCACAGGCACATAGACACAGGCAACAGAGCATGCACAATGTCGGCACTAGTACAGTGTATATCCACCTTTCGCAGCAATGCAGGCTGCTATTCTCCCATGGAGACGATCGTAGAGATGCTGGATGTAGTCCTGTGGAACGGCTTGCCATGCCATTTCCACCTGGCGCCTCAGTTGGACCAGCGTTCGTGCTGGACGTGCAGACCGCGTGAGACGACGCTTCATCCAGTCTCAAACATGCTCAATGGGGGACAGATCCGGAGATCTTGCTGGCCAGGGTAGTTGACTTACACCTTCTAGAACACGTTGGGTGGCACGGGATACATGCGGACGTGCATTGTCCTGTTGGAACAGCAATTTCCCTTGCCGGTCTAGGAATGGTAGAACGATGGGTTCGATGACGGTTTGGATGCACCGTGCACTATTCAGTGTCCCCTCGACGATCATCAGTGGTGTACGGCCAGTGTAGGAGATCGCTCCCCACACCATGATGCCGGGTGTTGGCCCTGTGTGCCTCGGTCGTATGCAGTCCTGATTGTGGCGCTCACCTACACGGCGCCAAACACGCATACGGCCATCATTGGCACCAAGGCAGAAGCGACTCTCATCGCTGAAGACGACACGTCTCCATTCGTCCCTCCATTCACGCCTGTCGCGACACCACTGGAGGCGGGCTGCACGATGTTGGGGCGTGAGCGGAAGACGGCCTAACGGTGTGCGGGACCGTAGCCCAGCTTCATGGAGACGGTTGCGAATGGTCCTCGCCGATACCCCAGGAGCAACAGTGTCCCTAATTTGCTGGGAAGTGGTGGTGCGGTCCCCTACGGCACTGCGTAGGATCCTACGGTCTTGGCGTGCATCCGTGCGTCGCTGCGGTCCGGTCCCAGGTCGACGGGCACGTGCACCTTCCGCCGACCACTGGCGACAACATCAATGTACTGTGGAGACCTCACGCCCCACGTGTTGAGCAATTCGGCGGTACGTCCACCCGGCCTCCCGCATGCCCACTATACGCCCTCGCTCAAAGTCCGTCAACTGCACATACGGTTCACGTCCACGCTGTCGCGGCATGCTACCAGTGTTAAAGACTGCGATGGAGCTCCGTATGCCACGGCAAACTGGCTGACACTGACGGCGGCGGTGCACAAATGCTGCGCAGCTAGCGCCATTCGACGGCCAACACCGCGGTTCCTGGTGTGTCCGCTGTGCCGTGCGTGTGATCATTGCTTGTACAGCCCTCTCGCAGTGTCCGGAGCAAGTATGGTGGGTCTGACACACCGGTGTCAATGTGTTCTTTTTTCCATTTCCAGGAGTGTATATTGTGAATAGCAACGGTCCTACGACACTCCCCTGCGGAACACTTGAAATTACTCTTACTTCGGAAGACTTCTCTCCATTGAGAATGACATGCTGCGTTCTGTTATCTAGGAACTCTTCAATCCAATCACACAATTGGTCTGATAGTCCATATGCTCTTACTTTGTTCATTAAACGACTGTGGGGAACTGTATCAAACGCCTTGCGGGAGGCCGGCCGGAGTGGCCGAGCGGTTCTAGGCGCTTCAGTCTGGAACCGCTCGACCGCTACCGTCGCAGCTTCGAATCCTGCCTCGGGCATGGCTGTGTGATGTCCTTAGATTAATTAAGTTTAAGTAGTTCTAAGTTCTAGGGGACTGATGACCTCAGATGTTAAGTCCCATAGTGCGCAGAGCCATTTGAACCTTGTGGAAGTCAAAAACACGGCATCTACCTGGGAATCCGTGTCTTCCATTTCACACACTATGTATCCATTGTCAGATTTTTCTTATTGCAGTGTCAAGATATTGCCCACACCATTATGGAGCTACCACAGTTTGCATAGTGCCTTGGTAACAAATTTGGACGCTGGCTTCGTGGGGTCTACACCACACTCGAACCCTACCATTTGTTCTTACTAACTGAAATCGGGAGTTATCTGACCAGGCCATGGTTTTCCAGCCGTTTAGGTTCCTACCGATATCACGAGTCCAGGAAAGGGGCTGCAGGCGATGTCGTGTTGTTAGCGTAGCACTCGCGTCGGTCAACTGTTGCCATAGTTCATTAAGGCTAAAATTCGCCGAACTGTGTTAACAGGTACCTTCATCGTACGTCCCACATTGATTTCTGCCATTATTTCACTGAGTTTTGCTTGTCTTTTAGCTCTGACAACTCTACGTGAATGCCGCTGCAATCGGTCGTTAAGTGAAGGCCGCTGGAAACTCCGTTGTTCGTAGTGAGAGTTAATGCCTGAAACGTGGTATTCTCGGCACACTCTCGACACTGTGGATCTCGGAATATTGAATTCCTTGACGATTTCCGAAATGGAATGTCCCATGCGTCTAGCTCCAACTGTCATATCTCGTTTAAAGTCTGTTAATTCCCGTCGTGCAACCATAATCACGTCAGAAACCTCTTCACGTGAAACACCTAAGTACAAATGAAAGCTCCGCCAGTGCACTTTCCTTTTATACCTTGTCTACGCGATACTATTACCACCTATATACATACTTATATGCATATTGCCCTCCCACGACTTTTTGTCACCTCAGTGTATGATAAAAATAGCTTATTGTTACATATATGTACTATCACATCAGTTTTTGTCAACTCTAGGGTAAAAATGTATTTACATAAGAGACATGTTGGCAAATGTAAGAAAAGATGTATCATGAGGTGAATTTAAAGGATCTAAAGTGGAATGGCGCATGGTTTAAATAGTGATTTTTGACTGAACATGGTATCTACATATTCAGGTGGATTACTAGTCGCGATCTTTTGCATCCAAATGAATCAGATTAAGTTACAAACGGATTGACGGCAAAATAAAAAATGTGTTGAAAAGATAGTTGTTTTTCTCCAGGTAACTTAGTCTTTGTATTTTAGTCTTCAATATACATCTGTACTGTCATACCAAATGCAACGGAGTAGTAGTTCAACGACTGAAAAGATTTTGCCAAACTATTTTGTGAATATGCATTCATCTGCTGTGTCAATTGATTGAATATTTGGAATCGTTATCTCCTTAATATACGTCGTGATTATTTTGACATGAAAAAAGATCCGCTAGTGAGAAATTGGATACTGAGGTTGGATGGGAGAAAAATTATATAGCCATACAACTCGTTCACATCAACCTGCTTAACCCATAGTGGTACAGAATCTCACTATGCAAGTCTAAGCAAATACAAATGATTACAGACAACAGAAGCAGAATGTAATGGACACACCCTGAAGGAGGATCCATGTGTGAAGATCCTAGACATCTAGATGGAAAGTAAACTGAAGTGCCACCACCATGTGGATAAGTTAATGGCAAAGCTCAGTTCAGCATGATTTGCTCTTATTTTTGTCCTGCTTACTTCTACTCAGATCTGTCCTGTGGTATAATCACCCACAGCCGTAACCGAGCTCACTAACGCACGCCTGTGCCATGGTACTGGGCTTAAAGGTGTTGTTGTTGTGGTCTTCAGTCCAGAGACTGGTTTGATGCAGTTCTCCATGCTCTTCTATCCCGTGCAAGCTACTTAATCTCCCAGTAGCTACTGCTTAGTGTATTCATCTCTTGGTCTCCCTCTACGATTTTTACCCTCCACGTTGCCCTCCAATACTAAATTGGTGATCCCTTGATGACTCAGAATATGTGCTACCAAGCGATCCCTTCTCCTAGTCAAGTTGTGCCACAAATTTCTCTTCTCCCCAATTCTATTCAATACCTCCTCATTAGTTACGTGATCTACCCATATAATCTTCAGTATTCTTCTGTAGCACCACATTTCGAAAGCTTATATTCTCTTCTTGTCTAAACTATTTATCGTCCACGTTTCACTTCCATACATGGCTACTTTCCATACAAATACTTTCAGAAACGACTTCCTGACACTTAAATCTATACTCGATGTTAACAAATTTCTCTTCTTCAGAAACACTTTCCTTGCCATTGCCGGTCTACATTTTATATCCGCTCTACTTCGACCATCATCAGTTATTTTGCTCCCCAAATGGCAAAACCCATTTACTACATTAAGCGTCTCATTTCCTAATCTAATTCCCTCAGCATCACCCGACTCAATCCTACTACATTCCGTTATCCTCGTTTTTCTTTTGTTGATATTCCTCTTATATCCTCCTTTCAAGACACTGTCCATTCCGTTCAACTGCTCTTCCAGGCCCTTTGCTGCCTCTGACACAATTACAATGTCATCGGCGAACCTCAAAGTTTTAATTTCTTTTCTATCGATTTTAATTCCTACTCCGAATTTTTCTTTTGTTTCCTTTACTGCTTGCTCAGTATACAGATTGAATAACATCGGGGATAGGCTACAAACCTGACTCACTCCCTTCCCAACCACTACTTCCCTTTCATGTCCCTGGACTCTTATAACTGCCATCTGCTTTCTATGCAAATGGTAAATAGTCTTTCACTCCCTGTATTTTACCCCTGCCACCTTTAGAATTTGAAAGAGAGTATTCCAGTCAACATTGTCAAAGGCTTTCTCTAAGTCTACAAATGTTAGAAACGTAGGTTTGCCTTTCCTTAATCTATTTTCTAAGATAAGTCGTAAGGTCAGTATTGCCTCACGTGTTCCAACACTTCTACGGAATCCAAAATAATCTTCCCCAAGGTCGGCTTCTACCAGTTTTTCCATTTGTCTGTAAAGAATTCGTGTTAGTATTTTGCAGCCGAGGCTTATTAAACTGATAGTTCGGTAGTTTTCACATCTGTCAACACCTGCATTTTGAACTTCCTGTCGATCTCATTTTTGAGACGTTTGCCTGCTTCATTTACTGCATTTTTGTATTTTCTCCTTTCATCAATTAAATTCAATATCTCTTCTGTTACTCAAGGATTTATATTAGCCCTCGTCTTTATACCTACTTGATCCTCTGCTGCCTTCACTATTTCATCTCTGAAAGCTACCCATTCTTCTTTTATTGTATTTCTTTCCCCAGTCTTGTCAATCGTTCCCTAATGCTCTCCCTGAAACTCTCTACAACCTCTGGTTGTGTCAGTTTATCCAGGTACCATCTCCTTAAATTCCCACCTTTTTGCAGTTTCTTTAGTTTTGATCTACAGTTCATAAGCCATAGATTGTGGTCAGATTCCACATCTGCCCCTCGTGATGTCTTACAATTTAAAACCTGGTTCCTAAATCTCTGT
The DNA here is from genome assembly GCF_021461385.2 of Schistocerca piceifrons. Taxonomy (NCBI): domain Eukaryota; kingdom Metazoa; phylum Arthropoda; class Insecta; order Orthoptera; family Acrididae; genus Schistocerca; species Schistocerca piceifrons. The sequence continues at coordinate 188,389,170 of NC_060144.1, read as the reverse complement.
CTTACCATTATACAACCTATCTGAAACCTTCTAGTATCTCCAGGCTTCTTCCATGTATACAACCTTCTTTCATGATTCTTGAACCAAGTGTTAGCTATGATTAAGTTGTGCTCTGTGCAAAATTCTACCAGGCGGATTCCTCTTTCATTCCTTACCCCCATTCCATATTCGCTTACTATGGTTCCTTCTCTTCCTTTTCCTACTATCGAATTCCAGTCACCCATGACTATTAAATTTTCGTCTCCCTTCACTATCTGAATAATTTCTTTTATCTCATCATACATTTCATCAATTTCTTCGTCATCTGCGGAGCTAGTTGGCATATATACTTGTACTTCTGTGGTAGGTGTGAGCTTCGTGTCTATCTTGGCCACAATAATGCGTTCACTATGCTGTTGGTAGTAGCTTACCTGCATTCCTATTTTTTATTCATTATTAAACCTACTCCTGCATTACCCCTATTTGATTTTGTATTTATAACCCTGTATTCACCTGACCAGAAATCTTGTTCCACCTGCCACCGAACTTCACTAATCCCCACTATGTGTAACTTAACCTATCCATTCCCTATTTAGATTTCCTAACCTACCTGCCCGACTAAGGGATCTGACATTCCACGCTCCGACCTGTAGAACGCGTTTTCTTTCTTCTGATAACGGCGTCCTCTTGAGTAGTTCCCGCCCGGAGATCCGAATGGAGGACTATTTTACCTCCGGAATATTTTACCCTAGAGGACGCCATCATCATTTAACCATACAGTAAAGCTGTATGCCCTCAGGAAAAATTACGGCTGTAGTTTCCCCTTGCTTTCAGCCGTTCGCAGTACCAGCACAGCAAGGCCGTTTTGGTTAGTGTTACAAGGCCAGATCAGTCAATCATCCAAACTGCTGCCCCTGCAACTACTGAAAAGGAACCACACGTTTGTCTGGCCTCTCAACAGATACCCCTACGTTGTGGTTGCACCTACGGTACGGCTGTCTGTTATCTCTGAAGCACGCAAGCGTCCCCGCCAACGGTAAGGTCCATGGTTCATAAGGGGGGGGGGGGGGGGATTTGGGGGATTTTATGTGTAACACTTAAAAACAGAGTACAAGTATGCTGACATATAGAGCAACTGCACAACTACACGCAGATTCTTTGTTTGTGTTTCAGCTTGTACAGCCAACTGTAAATGCAGCTCTTCCTGCAATTGTACGAAGTGTCCGTGTGGCAGCAAAGATTCGTCAGGTACCAAGTGAGCTGTTGGCACTGCACGCAGAAATGGGTAAGCATCGCTCTAACTCATCAGCTTTTGTCACACTGTAGACATTTCTTGACAGTCTATAAAAAAGAATTCTAAAGAAACGAAACAATGACACAACCCGGCTCGAGATAGGCGAATGAAAGACGGCCATGTACGTAAAGGGGGAGCTAAGTAAATAGAGCTGAAATTGCTTAGGGCTGCCAAGAGACGTTCCAGGCAAGATGAGGGCAAGGAATTAACCCGTACTGCAAGACCTATAGCGTGATGTCTAGAATAAGCAAATACACAAAAATTTGGCGTAACTATCTGATCTGTAAGTCAGTTCAAATTTCGGAGGAAGGCAAGAGCATTGCTACTATAGGCTTATGTCTAGTAATCACTATGATGTCAAAACCAACCTTCGAGTAGAGTGCAGTCTTTTCTTACGTCACTGAATCGGCTTACAGTGAAAGCTTGGAAAGGGTTATAAGGAAGGTATACGTCCTCGAAGGAAGGATGAGAGTTGAGAGGAATGTTCCGATAAAACGAAGTCATCCACGTATCAAGCGGCGATGCTGTAAATCATATCCTATTGCCAGTGACATCGAACAGGAATACCTCAGGAGTTAGTATAGCGTACAGCCATGTACGTAAAGGGGGAGCTAAGTAAATAGAGCTGAAATTGCTTAGGGCTGCCAAGAGACGTTCCAGGCAAGATGAGGGCAAGGAATTAACCCGTACTGCAAGACCTATAGCGTGATGTCTAGAATAAGCAAATACACAAAAATTTGGCGTAACTATCTGATCTGTAAGTCAGTTCAAATTTCGGAGGAAGGCAAGAGCATTGCTACTATAGGCTTATGTCTAGTAATCACTATGATGTCAAAACCAACCTTCGAGTAGAGTGCAGTCTTTTCTTACGTCACTGAATCGGCTTACAGTGAAAGCTTGGAAAGGGTTATAAGGAAGGTATACGTCCTCGAAGGAAGGATGAGAGTTGAGAGGAATGTTCCGATAAAACGAAGTCATCCACGTATCAAGCGGCGATGCTGTAAATCATATCCTATTGCCAGTGACATCGAACAGGAATACCTCAGGAGTTAGTATAGCGTACAGCCATGTACGTAAAGGGGGAGCTAAGTGAATAGAGCTGAAATTGCTTAGGGCTGCTAAGAGACGTTCCAGGCAAGATGAGGGCAAGGAATTAACCCGTACTGCAAGACCTATAGCGTGATGTCTAGAATAAGCAAATACACAAAAATTTGGCGTAACTATCTGATCTGTAAGTCAGTTCAAATTTCGGAGGAAGGCAAGAGCATTGCTACTATAGGCTTATGTCTAGTAATCACTACGATGTCAAAACCAACCTTCGAGTAGAGTGCAGTCTTTTCTTACGTCACTGAATCGGCTTACAGTGAAAGCTTGGAAAGGGTTATAAGGAAGGTATACGTCCTCGAAGGAAGGATGAGAGTTGAGAGGAATGTTCCGATAAAACGAAGTCATCCACGTATCAAACGGCGATGCTGTAAATCATATCCTATTGCCAGTGACATCGAACAGGAATACCTCAGGAGTTAGTATAGCGTACAGCCATGTACGTAAAGGGGGAGCTAAATAAACAGAGCTGAAATTGCTTAGGGCTGCCAAGAGACGTTACAGGCAAAATGAGGCCAAGGAATTAGCCCGTACTACAATATATATATATATATATATATATATATATATATATATAATCTGTGTGTGTGTTCTGCAAGTCAGTTCAAATTTTGGAGGAATGCAAGAGAATTCCTATTATAGGATTATGTCTAATAATCACAGCGCGCCAGTATTAAACCGGAATTGTCGCGTGACTTCCACAGCCGCTCTGTTTGTTGGAAATACTATCCACAGTGCATTCAAGAGCTAAAATCGTGGGGGCAATTTTTGTCACTGTAAGACTATAGTTGTGAGACAAGTGCTGGATACGGTAAATTAGTTAATGTGGGAGTTTAATCTAGTCGATCTGTTGAATGTACACATATGTCGGGCAGTTTTCATGTGCAGATAATATTTACGTACGCCATTCTGGATCATTACCACGCGATTACACAGATCTCCAAGTCATTGTGTTTGTTTTTTGAAGTAGCCCCAATAGGAATCCGAAGTATTGGTACCTATGTCACCGATACCAGTACGATGTTTTCACTGTGACGTAAGAAAACACTGTACTCAATCCGAAGGTTGGTTTGAACACCACAAAGATTTACTGGTCACAGTCCTATAGTAGATAGGACTTGCATTCATCCGAAATTTGATTTGACTTAGAGACCAGATAATTGTTTTAAATTTTGCTGTACTCGCTTACTTTAGACATCATGATTAGTAAATCATTTCCAGTAAAACGAACGAAGATTGATGCTCACAAACTACAGTTCAACTCGTTCCCACCTACATCGGATAGGCACCGAAGAGAACCTGTTTAGGACTGCCCGAAGAAAGGAGTGTAAATCACTTGATGTTATCCTGAAGTTTCTTCGAAGCATAGCAAAACCGTTTACTGCAAATCTTTGTGAAATTGAGAGTGGCACTTACAACAAGGGCTCCTATTTTATTGTGCCATGAAGATACGCAAATACACAAAGTCCTTTTTTTCTACGAGACTGTAGTCTGTATTTGTAATTCAATGTTCTGTCTGTGCTTGCATGACCACTCTCATCTCCAATCACTGTTGAGTTCTACTTTTACGATTCCATACCTCAATCGGTTAAAAAGGAACCCTTATGGGACCACTTTGTTGTTCGTCTGTGTGGCTGCTGTCTGTCCGAGTGTTAAAAACAATTTTTTTTCTCAGAAACGGATCAATGTATCACGTAGAAATTTATGCACGTACTAAAGTGTATGGGCCCTTTGTGTTGTAAAAAAATCTAAGTTTCCAAGTCAGTACAATCAAAAGATACGGTCATTTATGTTACATATTTTGAGACTAGCAAACTTACTCATCAAAACCTGTAGGGTACTTCCCGTTGACCCAGAATCATGAAATTTGGCAAGAAGCAAGGTTTCGCAGCACAAATAAAGGAAAAAATCCGAAAAGTGTTAGTTCTCTATTACACTACACGAAAAAATATTGCATTTTCTATATCGCTCTGTCTATCCATCATTCTCAGGAACAGTAAGACATATTAAGTTGAAATTTGTATCAAAGACTGAAAACTATGGCCCCTTGGCAATATGAAACATTGAAGCTTCTAAGTCAATAAAAGCAAAAGATATGGCCGTTTATGTCATATTTTGATATTCGAAAACGCACTCAGCAAAACTTATAGCTAGTTACATTTGGCCTTGAACCATGAAATTTGGAAAGAAACAAGGTTTCCCAATACGAGTAAAGGAAAAATCCAAGAATTGTGAATTTGTTATTATATTGCACAAAAATGCCCCCTGCGGGTCCGGAGTAAGAATAGGCCCGAGGTATTCCTGCCTGTCGCAAGAGGCGACTAAAAGGAGTCCCTCCCCCTCAAGGAGGTAGTTTGCGCCTGCGTCCGGAGACGGACGGTTCAACGACTTATATTTGTGGTCATTTTGGTTTTTCGCTTATTCTGGTTTCTTCCTTCCTTTGTTTGTTTCCTTTCTTTGTCCTTCTCCATCTCCCACTGTTCTCCTTACTTTTTACCTTGCCTTCTTCTCCTTGCCTTCTTGTCCACCCTATGGTCTCCGCCTCGGCGTTTGAGACAGTCTGCCCTTTCTCTCCCTCTCTCCCTTTTTTTTTCCTATTCTTCTTTCCTCCCTGTGCGTGCCTGAAGGCCTACCCACGCGTTCACAGGCGTAGCCGGTGACGGGGTAAAGCGTAATTCCCCGCCCTGGGTAGACAAGTAGGGCCCGTGTGTACTCCCTCGTAAAGGCCAGGCCCAGGGAGGGGTGATTGACTGAGCTGACACCTTCCGACCATGCCGATTGGTCCCTCCGACCGTTTCTCGGGAGGTGTGACATGGGGTGTCAACATTCACCTAAGGCGGGAGCGCCCTCTGAGAGGGTCCCCAAAAGGAAGGAGCGCGCCATCGGAGACGCTGGCAATCATGGATTTCTCTTCTTCTTTTCTCTCGATTTCTGCCCAAAAACGGAAACTTGACCAGCCACCAGTCACGAAAGTACTACCGCCTGCCCCAAAGTTCCTCGTAGTTTCTAGATCTGAGAACGGAAAGGATTTTTCATCTGTCAACCCTTTCGTTATTCAGAAGGGCGTAGATGCCATAGCCGGACCTGTCAAGTCTTGTACCAGGATGCGTAACGGTACCTTGTTGTTGGAAACTGAGAGCGCCTTTCAGGCACAAAAACTCGTTCGGGCCACATTCCCTGTACACATTCCCTGTCCGGGTGGAGGCTCACCGCACTTCGAATTCGTCGCGTGGTGTGGTATTTACTAGATTACTCGACGGATTGACTGACGAGGAGATTCAGTCTTTCCTCGCTGAGCAGGGCGTGACGGCTGTCCGTAGGATCATGAAAAAGGTCGACAATGACCTTGTACCGACCCGGACACTTTTCTTGACCTCTGATAGTGTTCAGCTGCCGTCGCGCATCAAAGCGGGCTATGAGGTTATTTCTGTTCGCCCCTATGTCCCGACACCTACGCGCTGCTACCAGTGTCAGCGTTTTAACCACATCCGCCAGTTTTGTTCTAATGCGGCTAAATACGTCACTTGTGGCAGGGACGCCCATGAGGGTGACTGTCCACCTCCGTCTCCTCGTTGCGTGAACTGTCAGGGTGACCATGCAGCGTCCTCTCGCGACTGTCCCATCTACAAGGATGAACGCTGTATACAGGAAATTCGGGTCAAGGAGAAAGTGTCCACCTCGGCTGCTCGCAAGCTTTTTGCTAGTAGGAAGCCCACGCTGCTCCCAGCGGGGAAATACAGTACCGTCCTCGCCTCTCCTCGGCCTACCAGGGAGGTATCGACGCAGACATACGATCTGACCTTTAGCGCTACGGTCGTCCGTTCGGCCAGTGCTAAGAATGCCCGGTCGACGTCTCCTCTTCCTCCCGTCACCCCTAAGACATTCAAGCATCTTCCTCAGCTTCTGCCAAGGCTAATACCCAGAAGTCAGATGCACGGGCCTTCCAGAAGGAACCGTCCCGTGAAGACTTCTTATGTATCCTGTACTCCCAGCCATCGACCAGTACTTCGACTAAACGACCTTCCAAGAAGGCTCATAGGAAGAAAAGTTCTCCTTCTCCGCCACGGCGCGTTTCTTCTCCTGCGCCACCCAGCGGTTGCCGCCCCAGGCCGTCATCCGTTTCGCCTGGCCGCACCGCTGGTAGCCGAACATCTGGCCGTTCACCGGCGGAGGAAGCTCCCCCTCCCGACCATCTTAACATAGTGGCCGACGAACCTATTGAAAAAATGGACGATTACTCTCCGCCTATTGATAGCGGGCAGCAGTGCTCGCTCGAAGCCAGGCCCTCAGTGGCCTTTGAGGTGACCCCTTCTTCATTCTCCCTTTTTCTTTTTCTTCTCACGATGGCACTTCTTCGTTGGAATATTCGCGGCATTCGCTCCAACCGAGAGGACTTAAAGTTGCTGCTCCGCTTGCACCGTCCGCTCGTTGTAGCTCTCCAGGAAACGAAGCTACGCCCATGCGATCGTATTGACTTGGCACACTATACCTCTGTGCGTTTTGACCTACCCCCTGTTCCAGGTATTCCGGCTCATGGAGGGGTTATGTTGCTGGTCCGGGATGATATCTACTACGATCCCATCACATTGCAAACTGATCTGCAGGCAATTTCCGTCCGAATTACTGTCCCCACTTTCACATTTTCCATTTGTACTGTTTACGCTCCATCGTCGTCTGCCGTTACCAGGGCAGACATGATGTAAATTATTGCTCAGTGCCCACCATCCTCTTTCGGGTTCTCCAGCATCCTGAGAGGCTCCCTGTTAGCAGACCTTTTCAACCACCTCAATCTTGTCTGCCTCAATACTGGCGCCCCTACTTTTCTTTCGGACACAACTCACACCTATTCCCATTTAGACCTCTCTATATGTAGTACCCAACTTGTACGACGGTTTGAGTGGTACGCTCTTTCTGATACGTATTCGAATTACCACTTCCCTTGTGTTATCCATCTCCTGCATCATACCCCATCTCCATGCTGAACTAGTTGGAACATCTCCAAAGCAGATTGGGGGCTCTTCTCTTCCAGGGCGACATTTCAGGATCAAAATTTCGCAAGCTGCGATAGCCAGGTCGCACACCTTACGGAAGTCATTCTCAGTGCTGCTGAATATTCCATCCCTCATACTACTTCTTCTCCACGTCGCGTACCGGTCCCCTGGTGGACCGCAGCATGTAGAGTCGCTTTACGTGCTCGTCGACGTGCTTTAAGCACCTTTAAACGCCACCCTACGATGGCGAATTGTATTAATTATAAACGATTACGTGCGCAGTGTCGTCGTGTTATTAAAGAAAGCAAGAAAGCCAGCTGGGGTGCTTTCACAAGCACCTTCAACAGTTTTACTCCTTCTTCTGTTGTCTGGGGTAGGCTGCGTCGGCTATCTGGCTCTAAGGTCCACTCACCAGTTCCTGGCTTGACAGTCGCGAATGACGTCTTTGTGGCCCCTGAGGATGTCTCCAGTGCCTTCAGCCGATCTTTCGCAGAGGTTTCAAGCTCCGCTCTTTACCACCCTGCCTTTCTCCCCCGAAAACTGGCAGAGGAGGCAAGGCCACCTAACTTCCGCTCCTCGAATCGTGAAAGTTACAATGCCTCATTCACCATACGGGAACTCGAAAGTACACTTGCCCAGTCACTGACCTCCGCTCTGGGGCCTGATTCTATTCATATTCAGATCCTGAAGAACCTTTCTCCTGCGGGTAAAGGTTTTCTTCTTCGTATTATAATCGCATCTGGACTGAGGGTCATGTTCCCACATGCTGGCGCGAATCTATTGTTGTCCCGGTTCTTAAGCCGGGAAAGGACAAGCACTTGCCTTCCAGTTATCGACCCATTTCCCTTACCAGCTGTGTCTGTAAGATGATGGAACGAATGGTTAACTCTCGTTTGGTTTGGCTGCTCGAATCTCGATGCCTACTTACCAATGTACAATGTGGATTTCGTAGACGCCGCTCTGCTGTTGGCCATCTGGTTACCTTGTCGACCTTCATTATGAATAACTTTTTGCGGAAGCGCCAGACAGTGGCTATGTTCTTTGATTTGGAGAATGCTTACGACACCTGTTGGAGGGCGGGCATTCTCCGCACCATGCATACATGGGGCCTTCGCGGTCGCCTCCCTCTTTTTATTCGTGCATTTTTAATGGATCGAAAATTCAGGGTACGTGTGGGTTCTGTCCTGTCCGACGCCTTTCGCCAGGAGAATGGGGTGCCACGGGGCTCAGTTTTGAGCGGCGCTCTCTTCGCCATAGCGATCAATCCAATAATGGATTGCCTCCCAGCTGATGTATCAGGCTCCCTTTTTGTGGACGATTTTACCATCTACTGCAGAGAGCAACGTACCTGTTTCCTGGAGCGCTGTCTTCAGCCTTGTCTTGACCGTCTTTACTCCTGGAGTGTCGCCAATGGCTTCCGTTTTTCTGCCGAGAAGACGGTCTGTTTTAACTCCTGGCGCTACAAAGAGTCTCTCCCACCGTCCTTACATCTCGGTCCCGTTGCTCTCCCATTCGTGGAGACAACAAAATTCTTAGGTCTTACATTTGACAGAAAACTTAGCTGGTCTCCACATGTGTCATATTTGGCTACCCGTTGTACCCGCTCCCTAAATGTCCTCCGTGTTCTCAGCGGTACGTCTTGGGGAGCGGATCGAACCGTCCTACTTCGCCTGTATCGGTCGATCGTCCGCTCAAAGCTGGATTATGGGGGCTTTGTATACTCCTCTGCACGGCCGTCCATCTTACGCCGCCTCAACTCTATACAACATCGGGGGTTACGTCTTGCGATTGAAGCGTTCTATAGTAGTCCCGTCGAGAGTCTTCATGCTAAAGCCGGTGAATTGCCACTAACCTACCGGCGCGATATACTGCTTTGTCGGTATGCCTGTCGGCTATTGTCAACGCCCGACCACCCGCCTTATCGTTCCTTTTTTGACGACTCTCTCGACCGTCAATACGGGTTGTATGTATCTGCCCTGCTACCTCCTGGAGTTCGCTTTCGTCGCCTCCTTCAGCAACTTGATTTTCCACTCCCTGCAACCTTTAGAGTGAGCGAGAGCCAAACGCCACCTTGGCTCCAAGCTCAGGTTCACGTTCACCTTGACCTCAGCTCGCTCCCATAGGAGGTTATCCCAGCTTCGGTATACCGCTCTAGGTTTGTCGAACTTCGTTCGATGTTCATTAATACGATCTTCATTTATACAGATGGCTCTAAGACCAAAGACGGTGTCGGGTGTTCTTTTTATTGTCGGGGCACACAGTTTCAAATATCGGCTCCATGGCCATTGTTCGGTCTTCACAGCTGAGCTATTTGCCCTCTATCAGGCTGTTCTTTACATCCGCCCCCACAGACATTCTGCTTATGTCATCTGCTCTGATTCCCTGAGTGTTCCGTATCCGGTCCACCCTTTCGTGCACCGGATCCAACGCTCTCTTCAGCAGCTGGCGTACGACGGTTCTCCGGTTACCTTTATGTGGGTTCCTTGCCATGTCGGTATCCCTGGGAACGAAGCTGCAGATGCCGCGGCCAAGGCTGCGGTCCTCCAGCCTCGGACAGCTTCTTGTTGTGTGCCTTCATCTGATTTTAGCAGGGTCATTTGTCAGCGCATTTTACCGCTGTGGCATGCCGATTGGTCTACACTTACTGAAAACAAGCTTCGGGCCTTGAAACCTCTCCCCACGGCTCGGACGACCTCTTCACGCCCTTCTCGGAGGGAGGAGGTTGTTTTGGCCCGGTTACGGATTGGACACAGCCGGTTCAGCCACCGCCATCTGCTGACGGCTGCGCCGGCACCGTTCTGCCCATGTGGGCAATTGCTGACGGTACGCCACATTTTAACGTCCTGTCCGAATTTTAATACACTGCGAATTGATCTTGGCCTGCCATGTACTCTGGATGAAATTTTAGCGGATGACCCAGGAGCAGCTGCTCGCGTTCTTCGTTTTATCCACTTGACAAACCTGTCTAAGGACATTTGATTATGCTGTTTTCTTTTACTCCCTTGCCTGTTAATGTGCCTTTTATAGTGTTGTCCTTTTTAGTTGCTGTTTTAACCTTGTGCCTCGCAGTGCATTCATAACTTAGTCTGGGCGCTAATGACCACTGTAGTTGTGCGCCCTAAAACCATAAAAACAAATATTGCACAAAAATAGTTTGTCGTTTGTTTTCCGACACTGTGTCTATCCACCGGTCTGTCTATTAAGACCCCTTTTACTCGGGAAAGGGTTGACGTATGAAGTTGAAATTCATGTCAAATACTAAGGTCTATATTTCCTTGGTGATCTAATAAATGTAAGCTTCTAGGTCAAAGCAGTCAAAAGATACGGCGATCTATGTAGCACATTTTGATGGTCGCAAACTCACTTACCAAAACCTGCAGGGTTCTTGCCGCTGACCTAGAATCACGAAAGTTGGTAAGAAGCAGGATAAGTAAAGCGAAAAAATCGAGAGAATGTTAATTTGTAATTATATAAACCGAAAAAAGTGTTGTTAGACTACAAACTTAAAATTAAAACAGTCTGGAAAGTCTTCGAACTTTAGGGACCGATATCTTGCCAGTATTGGTGTTCGTAACAGGCAAAAATCGTCGAGATTATTGATTTCCTGGGTGAGTGAACTGACTATGTACATAATTAACTTTCTACAGAACCCACAGAACGCGAGTCGTACTCTCACCTGGTCAACTGTTTATACTCTATTTCCTCTATAGTTGGTATGACAAGATTCCTTGGCTACAAATAGTCAGACTATGTGGGAATTCTAAAATAATCTAAATTCATTGTTGAAATTATTTATACTACGATTTCTCTGTATACATGATTTAGTATTTGTACCAAACGGTTGTAATAGACTTCAATAAACCCAAGCGAAATACTAAAAAAAAAAAAAAAAAAAAAAAAGACAGATAGCAGCAGATAAAAATGTAAGACTTCCGTCCTTAAAAATATTTCAGTGTGTGATAAATCATTAATTTGCTGCATTTCATAGTTCAGAATTCGATGTTTTTCGAGGACGCTCACTTTGGCGAGTTAGGAAGCTATTTGGCAATGCCACCTGTGCACAATTTATTAAACTAGAGATTCGGCTGTACTGACGAGCGCAGTGCAGAGCTGAAATGTAGCGATTGGTCTTCCTTTAATAACAAATAACAAAAAGAAACTACATCTGAGCTGTGACACTAATCGAAAACAAGCTAAGTGACCTTGCATTTCTCTCTCCAAAGCTTTTAAGCCTAGTTCATTACAGACATCTAATGAAAATTGTTGACTATGAGAAGGATGTACAAAATTCACAGAGCTTCTGAACGATGTCTATCTGCAGTAGTTCAAAATCTGCCGTGCACTTATGGACAGACCACAGCTACCACGTCACTTTTGGAGGCAGTATGTTCAGTCCATAAGTGTTCACAGTCTTTGACTAGAAGTAATGTTTGCAACGGTACACATGTATGAGTATTCATAAATGTCAAGCCAAAGATACGATCATGAGTGCATTGTCGAAGGAGATTGCTTCATTTTCGAATTCCTTCATGCAATGGTAAAAATGGCTCCTTATTTTTAAGGTTGAATTACACATGGAACATTCAGGACTAAATTCCACTTTATTTATATTTTCAACACTTGTGCCTAGAAATGATACTTTTATCCATGAATGTTTCTTTGTTCCTTGTTCCAGGTGTAACGACATGGTTGTTGCCTTCGACAAGGATGATGACCACCTCTGCTATGATTAAAAACTTTGCATAGCCTATGTTTAAGAAAAATAAAGTTTTTGAAATGTAACAACGCTGTCTCTGCTTATTTATCTCGCATAGACATATAAAAAAGCACACTAATTCTTTGATAATTTAAATGCACACTTCTACAATAGTAGATACTGTACTGGAACTGGGACCAATGACTACTGGAATTTCTTTTCCACCTGTAAAAATTTTCGCAAATGGGTGCAGCCATACTATCCTTGTCCGCCCTGATAGTGTGACGGATTGCCGTCCTATGGGCCTGTGTTCGATTCCCGGCTGGGTCGGGGATTTTCTCCTCTCAGGGATTGGATGTTGTGTTGCCTTCCATCCAGTGCGCAGGTCGCCCAATGTGGCGTCGAATCTAATAAGACCTGCACTAAGGCAGCCAGACCTGCCCCCGCAAGGGACCTCCCGGCCAATGATGCCAAACACTCAGAGAACACCCTGAAAACTTTATTGATATTATAAAGCAACTAAAGAGATAAAATAAACAAACCATAGATACTCACACACATCCATAGTAACAGCAGAAACACCATACAACGAAGGTATGCCATCCAGAAAACATCACAGATCATATACTATTACAAAATTGTTACGTAAAAATAAGAAATTAAAATAAAATATAATAATCTTAACACAAACCAGACAATATTTCAGTTAAAAACATAATCAGAACCAAACTTAAGAAAACAATCAAAACATTAACGTATTTCCACACATCACCTACTTCTAGTGGTAACTATGTAGACATGTAATATCACTGATCCACTGTCATCCATGCTGTCAAGAGAGAAAATAGAGCACAAAAAATGACAAATCTATATCTTGCAAACGAATAGATTGTATCAATAAATAGAGTGTGCAGAATACAAATTGGAATTAATCTGTTACTGTTTGTTTTAAACAGACAAAATAGATTAACAACTTCAGTTAATTAGCCATAGATTGTATCTTGAAGAAGCTCATTGTGATGCATTTAAATAATATTCTGAATCATTCGTCAGTGGCACAACTATTTAAATACTATTACAGAACAATTATACTGCGTATTTCATTCACATATCGGGACAACGTAAGTAAGTTTGCATGAAAACGTGTTGATAACTGTGCTGACCAATATATTAATAAACCAAAAGAATCTGCAAAATTATCATCAAACGTATAACAAAACAAAATAAAACCTGTCACATTGCTACAATTAGTTATCATGGGAAGAACGTAAATATACACACGAAACATGGGGTAAGCATCGTGAAGATAGGTTACATGATGAATATATAGGCAAACTTATAACGAATACCAGAGGACATAAAGTCAAAGAAAATCACAGTGCAGAAACAGCGAAAAAAGTCTTTTAGACTTCTTCTGTGATATCATTCGAGTGTCCTACATTTGGAGGCCATTATTTACAGTGAACAAGGATCTGTTTCTGTAGCATTCCCTAGCAAACACGTCAATAAGATTTCATCTGATCATACACGAAAATTCCAATATCCTAAATGATATACAGTGTTAGTATATTCTGCTGACCGATTTTCGACTTACGAATCCCTCATCAAACTTGAAATGACTATCACGTCAAAGAGGGTACAATATGTGTGAACACCTTGAAAAATTTGTTACACTTCAAGAGTGAGGGGAAAATACAGAGTAAATGTCATCCTTAAGAGTACAGTGGTAACGTAACTGAAAATGTTAAACAGTAAACAAGTACAAAGGGAACAAACCAGAAAACATTAACACTAACCTTCAGGAAACAGTGAGTGAGTATGTGTGTGTGTGTGTGTGTGTGTGTGTGTGTGTGTGTGTGTGTAAGCAGATGATGATGAAGTGAGTAGGTGGTCATAAAACGAAACTGTTTTTATTATAATGAAATATCAGTTATACTACTCTTTATGCGAGTTTTATTGCGCAAATCACAGACAGCTCATTTCGTCCCATTGCCATCATCAGGTATTCGGTAAATACGTTAATAGGTGATAGTCTTGATATTGAAAACAGTGACTATGATCGTAATGGTATTATACATTCGATTGGTGTTTTTATCTTTAGATACTGCCAATTTGTTGGAATTTGTATTTAGACTTTGTTTGGACGTTCCTTATAGAATTACTGTTACATATGATTGCTAGATATAGATTTGTCAGTTTTTGTGCTCTATTTTCTCTCTTGACAGCATGGATGACAGTGGAGCAGTGATATTACATGTCTACATAGTTACCACTAGAAATAGGCGATGTGTGGAAATACGTTAATGTTTTGATTGTTTTCTTAGGTTTGGTTCTGATTATGTTTATAACTGAAATATTGTCTGGTTTGTGCTAAGATTATTATATTTTATTTTAATTTCTTATTTTTACATAACAATTTTGTAATAGTATATGATCTGTGATGTTTTCTGGATGGCATACCTTCGTTGTATGGTGTTTCTGCTGTTACTATGGATGTGTGTGAGTATCTATGGTTTGTTTATTTTATCTCTTTAGTTGCTTTATAATATCAATAAAGTTTTCAGTGTGTTCTCTGTGCTTGAGGTCGGTTTGTTCTTAAAGTAAATTTAGAAGACTATTGTGTGCATGTGAATGTATCTCCGTTTCTTCAAGGATAGTCATGGAAAATGGAAATGAGTGTTTGGCATCATTGGCTGGGAGGCCCCTTACGGGGCAGGTCTGGCCACCTTGGTGCAGGTCTTATTACATTCGACGCCACATTGGGCGACCTGCGCGCTGGATGGAAGGCAACACAACATCCAATCCCTGAGAGGAGAAAATCCCCGACCCAGCAGGGAATCGAACCCGGGCCCATAGAACGGCAATCCGTCACGCTATCAGGGCGGACAAGGATAGTATGGCTGCACCCATTTGGGAAAAAAAGATATTTGTGTTCAAACACAAACTTTTGAACCACCCAGAAGTTCTGGCAGCGATGTCGTCCAATCCATCGACCAGGGAAGACACAACTGAGATGCATCCGGATGTTAACAGTGAAGTGGACTGGAGCACCACCATGTAGCAGCCACATAACTTTCGGATCATCAATTGCACTTCTTCCAGCAGGGGAGGCAAACTCACCTGCAAGAAACGACTATAGTTTCCGGGCTGTTAGGCGACATGGAACTAAGACTGGGCCCAAAATACGGCCGCCAATTACCCCTGCTCAATGCTGATGATTCGTTGTCACCACACCATGGTGGCTCTGCACACTACCCACGCATGACTTTTGAAAGCTGAATGTATCACTTTGCGCAAAGGTGACCTCATCTGTGAATAGGATGGATGGCACAAATCCCGGAACTGTGGTTGCCTGTTGGTGAAACCAGTGACAAAACTGCTCCCAATGTTGAATGTCTGTCGCTAGTAAGCCCTGCACACACTGTAAGTGGTAAGAGTAGTAATAAATCTCATGGAGAATGTTCCATTCGGTCGTCTGGCTCACCCTGTACTGGCGTACCAACAGCCTGGTACAGACACGGCGGTCGCTTTCCACAGTGTTAACCACATTATCCCCAAGTCAGTTTTCAAACATATCGGGTATGTCCTTCATGATTTCCTACTTCCTGAAACGATCCTGTCTCAGACAAATGGTGAAACACTGTGCAAACATTGAATGCTGTGACTGTTGTTGGCGACCACAAGTCTCCTGATACAACCTTGCTGCCAGCCGCCCGTTGCCCTTTGCCTTTTTGTAAGTAAACTCCGTGTCGAAAAGCTCTCAAGTCGACTACGGAACCATTTTTTATAACGCTGTATCACATCCACTATGGGGTGAGTCAGCAAGAGAAGTGAATCGGACATAACATTACCAGTTACTATGACTGGAGAAGGCGCCAGAACATCACGTATGAGGAACAGTACCACCCTCTAGGAGGAAACCATGCATACTGTAACTGTGGATGTTTGGCACAGTGCGTATTAAACTGCAGTCTCTTTAACAGAGTATAGTTGAATAAATGGTCTCTAGCATGGAAATTATGAATTTCCGAACATAAGTTCATTAGACCTTTCTTGTTCCATGTGTGTAAAAACTCACCCGGTATAATTTGAAATCTATAGATCTTATTTGCAATACCTCGATTTTATTACTCCACAGAGACTTGATCTGCTGGGGTTATTATAAAAATAGATTTTTGTTCTTACTAGTAATTTCTATTAGTCACACCAAATCATAATCCTTGCCAAGATGGTGATTTCACTTTAGCACATTTTCCATAGTTCCTTGATTTGAGTTTAATGCTAGAATGCAGTATGAATTAGATGTTTAGAATAAAGGTTGCAGCTAAGTGTTTTGCAATATAAAGCTTAAAATTTTATTTATAAATAAACATTCAAATGTTTTATGACATACAAGTCACCAGATAATATATTAATGTGAACAATATTAGTTCATAGTTTAATACTTAAAATCGAATCTGTACATAAACATTTATGTATTTAATGAAATACAAATGTATAGGTAATGTATTAACATGATTTAAAATATTTAATATTTCCACTCAATATAAAAATGTGCAAAGTCAACTGATTGTTCAAGTTTTAGATTATTTCTGAAATTATTCATGCCACCAATAAGAGAGCTCACAGTTACTGCAAATGGATTACATACCATAATATGTGAGAAATTAACTCCTTACTGTATTATAATGATATTTTAACTTATCTGTGTTCATCAGGATTACACCATTTGCCGTGACTATGATAGATTTTCTAACCTGCGTAGTACTCAGCAAGCAAAGAGATACTATATCATTGTGTTGGGCTGAAGACAGTAGTTGTATCTTATTTTAATTTTTTTTCTTCTCCGTTAACCTATGGAATCATCTTTATAACTCTCACAGCTAAAATAAATACAATATTTATTCCACTAAGATGAACAATGTGTATACTGTTTTAAGTAGATAGCTGTGCATGTTGCAGAAGCCTCTTTAAGATAATTGAATTCCTACAATCACTTTCCAAAGCATTTATCTAAAATGTTATTTGTGATTAGTAATGCAATTCAATTTCAGACAATGTGCAGTTTACAGAAACCCATTACGAAACTAAAAAGAAATACCAAATATCTTTAGGAATTGACATTAAATGTAAAATTAAAAATTTTCCAGTTCTATCATCAGTTGCCTTATTAGCTACCTCTTCCACAAATTGTCTGAGTATCAGAATGCAAGGAGTGAAACCTCTTGTTAGCTACATGACAAACAACAATGAGTAGACTAGATTTACATGTTCTTCTGTAGGTGTGTAGTAAGGAAATCATCAAAGATGTAGAACATGTCATAAAACAAGAACATATACTAAACATTCAGAAGAAAGAGATATGTTAAACTTCTGTTCTACGAGTTCTGCTCGTACAGGTCTCACAAACCACTTAAATACACACTGCACTAAGATACATTTAATTCTTAGGGTATTATTACCATGAATCATTTTGCAACACTTATTTATATTGACCCTGTTACTGCATTGAAGATGTGTAAAAGTCATATTTTATGTAACACTCAAATTAGCCATTGCATAAATCTTGGTACTAACAATAAGAAAGTACAAATGGATATCATTGCTAGAAGGTCATGGAGTGACATTATTTTTCTAAGAATCAGTCAGCATAAAGCTGTATTTAAGATATCTGAAGACAGCAGTCCACTTGCTTGTATGAATGTGTGGTATGTGTGTGTGTGTGGTGTGTGTGTGTGTGTGTGTGTGTGTGTGTGTGTGTGTGTGTGTGAGTGTGTTTGTTTGTGTGTGTGTGTGTGTGTGTGTGTTTTAGTGTATATTTAAGGATTGGCTTTGGTAGTTGGCATTGTATGTTGGAAGCTATAGAAACTTAGTAGGATATGTAATTTTTTTTACATTTACTTATTGAATATGGATGCAACCATGGGAAAAATAGAAAATATGATGTGTATAGGAAAAATATTGGGAAAATATTGAAAAATATGTATACAAAGCGGGGTTACAGGATATTTTGTATTTATGCAGCAAGAGTAATCAAAATTTGCATCTTTTAATACAAGGTGAGCGAGATGTTATGTAACCGTAAATTTAAAAAGACAGTATGGTTGGAATCTGAGTTCCTCACAGGTGGGGATGTTTGTGTTGGCAACAAATGACCTGATAGGAGATGCTTATCACATGATAATCAAACAGTTTCCCTTCCTTTTGATTCCAGTTTTAGCTGTGTCTGTGTTTCTCCAAGGCTGAACGTGTATTCATTCTTTGAAGTTACTTCAAATCGCAGTTTTTCTTAAAACGTCAGAAAGACTTTAGGATGCCTTTTCCTAACACAAGGGTGCCTAATAAATCAACGATTTCATGTATAGTTAATAAAGATTTGAATTTATTTGAATTTAGGGTTGCATAACTTCTGGATCAACCTGTATAGCTCCTTGTTAAATATAGGGAAGAGACGCAGGGTGAATAACCTAAACCTTGCGTCTTACACCGTAAATATTGAAAAAAATGGAAAGTACTATCGATATGCTGTTTTCACAGAATGGACAGGTAGTCCAAGGGTCACGTTGTTAGCCAATCAACAGGTTGTAGTAACACTTACAAAGTGTATTCTTTGTGCAAACATATACTTCTTACGTGGAACGATGCCTATTTATATTAACAAACAAAAAGTAGGGTAAATTAGAATGTCAGTAGTATTTGTTGCAGGATTCTAGTGCGGGTCGTTTACGAGAGATCATACTTTGAAAGTTTCCCACATCTACACTTGTACAATACCTGTGGCAGCACACACTAAAGAGCAAGACAAGTGCATACACTAGTTATGTGGATTATGATCAGTAACGTGACAACTGACCATCACAGGTTATGTTCAAAATGACCACTGGGAGCGGCAATGGAAGCTTCCAGTGTGATATGGAATGGCTGCTGCATATGTGCTAACGTTTCAACAGAGATGCCTAAGTAGGCAGCAGTAATACATCGTTACATAACATAGGGTGTAAGTGTTACGTCCTTGTAGAAAGTGTCTTTCCGCCTTCCCCAGAGAAAAAAAAGTCTACAGGCGTCAAATCTGGGGAACAGACTGACCAAGGGACAGGTCTTCCATGTCCAATCCAACGATTTGGAAACAATTTGTGAAGATATGCTATAGTACATCTTCCACTACGGGCTAGACAGATCATCACGTTCGTACCACAGATTCCTCCCAGTTTGCAGAGGGACATCTTCTGTTGGAAGAAAGTGTGTTAGGAGGCTGTGATACTCGTGCGTGTTCAGTGTATTGTCTATGAAAAATGGGCATACGAGTTGTTGATTCACTATCCCACACCACACGTTTACACTCCAACGGAGCTGACGTTCCACCTGGTGAAGTCAATGGGGATTGTCAACAGACCAATCCTGTTGACGTTAACGAACTTAAAATAGAGCAAATTAAAATGTCCTTAATGTTTGTTGCAGGATTCTACTGCGAGTCCTTAAAGAGATATTGTGTTTTGAAAAGTTCTGACAGTGACACATGTAAAATATTTCGCCAGTTTACCAGGCCATAATTGGTAAACGTGGTTTCATCACTAAACAAAATACGTGATAAATCTGGAGTATCCTATCTTAATACCCATTAAAAAAGTTAACACAATTCTCATAATCGTTTCCATGCAGCTCTTGATGGAGAGATATGCGATAGGGACAGAACCTATGTTGATGGAGAATGTGTAGGACACTTGCCTGAAGAGGGGGGGGGGAGTTAATGTTATTTTTGCTGTTGCATTTGATCCTCACATAAGCTCCACACAATCGCATGAGGAAGTGGCATGAGACTTCCTCATTCGATTGCGTGGAGCTAACATGAGGATCAAATGCAACAGCAAAAATAACATTAACTCCCCCCCCCCCTCTTCTGTCATCACTTGTTTCCTTCTGTTACGCTGTCTAGGTCTTACACTACCACTTGCACGTAATTGGTTGAAGAGTTTGCTAAATAAGTGCCGGGATGGTTGACATCATTTGGGATATCTTGCAGCATACATTTTTCAAGAATGAACTGCTTTCTTCCTACATGCTACACACACAATGAGCATGTCGGCCTTTTTTATATTGATAAATCCCATCTTGCACTCACAACATACTCCTTTGACTGTCAAACACTAGGTGACTAACAAGCTGCAGTGCACTCAAGGAACACAGAAGCACGCTGTAAGCAAATCTAACAACGTCATACCTAACAACTATGCAGTTTCAATGGCACAATAAGTGTCTGCGCAGAAATTTTTCGAAATACGTTATCTCGTAAACGACTCACTCTAGAATCCTGCAACAAATATAACTGACATTCTGATTTACCCTACTTTTCGTTTGTTAATGACAATAGGCATCGTTTTTTTTGTAGAAAAAGACCCTCAAGCCCCCAACATGAGATGTCAACCAATGGTCCATAAAGAAAATTATCCAGTCCATCCAATAGTAAATTTCAGAGCAGCTCCTACATACCTACTAGCAAAAAAAGTGCAGTTACAGCTCACCCACTATTATAAACGAGAAAATGATAGAACAATCAGAAATACCTCTCAACTGGTAGAACGTATAATAGACACTAAAATCACTGGCACAGAAACATTGCTCTCCTTTGATGTAGAAAGTATGTACAGTTGCATCCCCGTTAATGAACCCATAAAAACAGTTGAAGAAAACCTGAAAACACACAACCAGTTACCTCATGAACACACAGATAAAGCAAAAAAATTATTACAGTTAATAATATACCAAAATTATTTTGAATTCAATCAAGAATACTACATACAAGAAGAAGGTCTGTGCATGGGTTCACCTATTTCAGGAGCATTAGCTAACATTTTCATGAATGGTATGGAAAACTTAATATTTGAAGACATTATAACAAAGAGAAGCTACAACGCCATCTATTGGTACAGGCACATGGATTACATTATATGCATGGTAGATGGACGTAGAAACAGTATACAGCAAATACACAAAGACATGAATACTTACACAAATACATAAAGTTCACTATAGAAGAAGAACAAGAAAACTCACTCAACTTCCTGGAGATAACCACAAGAAAAGACAATAATAAACACACATTTCACACATACAGAAGACCCACAAGTGACATTATCTTAAATGCAACTTCAAACCACCCACAGAACCACAAACAAGCAGAAATCAGATACTTATTAAACAGGCTGTACTGGAGCCCCTAAACACTTCTGATTATGAGAAAGAGCTAGCTATTATAAAACAAATAGCATTAAAATGGACACAAAGAAACAATGGTAGGCAAACTAAACAAAAAATAATGAGCAAATAATGAAAAAACTAACCAAACCACACCAACTCATACAAATTGCACTACAACAAAAAACTGCATACAATGACCTACCACAACAAATTCACACATAAAATAGGCAAGATATCTAAAAAACAAGACATAAATATTGCTTACAAAACAAACAATTCCATACAAAGCACATCCCAAAACTAAAATCAAAATCAGACAGATACCAACAATCTGGTATCTATCAGCTCAGTTGCAGATATTGTGAGAAGATATCCATTGGAATGATTGACAGGATATTCGACGCATCAGAGCATTTAAATATGGTACAAATCATTCAACATCTGCAGATCATCTAAAACAAAAACACTATAGACCAAGCAACAGTGAAAAAGATAAGTATATCACAAAAATCAGTAAAGCCATACACGATCACGATCAGTAATACTGCTAGGAAGGGGGAGGTTACATACTTACAAAGGGACTGTCCAACACGATGTCTTGAAACCTACCCTCGGTTATTTTATACAGGATGAATACACCAGAAGAAACACAATGTCATAATTTTAGCTGAGAAGACACATTGCAAGTATTTCTTTAAAAATCTTGGACTTGCCAAATTCCCTTTTCGCCACGGAGCTGGGGAAATATGCAGCTCTGCCGTAGCTGTAGCCGACAGCACATGCACAACACTGTGGACACATATCCTTGATTGACGGGACGTCAGTAAACAGATAACACGACACAACGTGATCGTAATTTATAAAGCGAATTTCAGTAACCATTCATAGTTTCTTAGACAATCGTTCACAATTACTACTCGCTCGTACTTGCAACTCATCTAATGTCCACAATAATTAGTACTTGCCTTTGCAGTATCGCTAAGTTTTAACAATGGAGATGAAACTGAATTCATATTCTTCGTTACTTCTTGGCATATGTTTGCTGGTAACATCGGTCTTTGTACAAGTTCCAGGGTTTCACAGTAAAATGGAATCCAGTTACTGTTTTCAACCTTACAGAGATGAAATATGAAGAACTTGGTGTGCAGTCGAAATTACCTGCTTCTCAACAGGACCTGCATATGTGTTATTTATTAATTTATTTCTTGGACCTTCGCTCAAATGATGTGAACATTTCCTTAGAAATTGTGGTAACTTCATAAGAAACAGGAATTATGAAATACTCACCAACACGAAATTCGCTGAAGTGTTAAAGAAAAAAATGTTGGAGAAGTTTAGAACTGATCATGAGAGTCAGCACACCGTTACCAAGGGAGATCTAGGAGAGTGGGTGCTCTGAATTGCAAGTGACATGAACATTACTGATTTCCAGGATTCTTCAACCGGGTTGAGCGGATTCAGAACATCATATGGAAAACGAAGTTGCAGAATCACGAAGTCTAATTCTACACAGAAAAGCTGCATAGAAAGCCAATCAGTCAGCTGTCGTGCAAAACCCACATTGTCATTTCGGGCAAAAGAAAGACAGAGTCGCTTGTGCAGTCGAAGAGTGCTATGAGAAATACGTATATAACAGTGCCAGTGATAAGTATCGGTGGATTACTGTTTTCGCATCTATATCGCTGTCTTCATGAACATCAAGGCAAATAAGGACCAAAAATTTAAAAAAGCACTGTTTACTGTCATATGTCTAGTAATCGACGTAGCAAAATGTGGAAAAAAAGGGAGCTAATAATTTTCAGTGTTTCATCTAAAACGTACTCTTACCGTTTACGGAGAATAATTCAATTGCCTAGACGTAATGATACCTCTGTCGTTATGACAACGAATAAAAGACCGTTCACAGAAATCGTATTCCACTCGGAACCAGTAGTGTGATTTAGCCCATCAACAAAAAAGTTTTCAACAGTGTAAAGCATTTTTCAGATAATTGGCGCACAATATACACTGATGGAAAAAATCACGACACCAAGAAAGAATTGTGTGATATAAACGATAGTTGGTAGGCATGTTTCCACATCTGAGACGTGATGTCTACTCAGATTTCACGCCAGTTGCATAAGAGTGGTGCTTGAACGCCAATATGAGAATGCAAACTACCTTTGCTTTAAATACATGCTGAAACTTTCGTGAGCGTTAGTTACCTTTGAAATTGGCGAGTTGATGTTAATTAATAATACCTTTACAGCGACAAAAGACACCATTATCAACATCTCACTGAGTTGAACGAGATCGCGTAACAGGGCTACGAGAAGTTGGATGTTCCTTTGTGATACTGCAGTAAGGTTTGGCAGGAATGTGGGTAGCCCAGCGTACATGATTGCTGGCAGTGGTGGTTACGAGAATGTCTGGTCGCAAAATCACCAGGCTGTGGACGGCTACGTGGTTCTATTGAGAGGGTAGACCATTGCATTCGATGTTTAGCTGTGGCCCATCCTACTGCATCTGCAGCAGGAATTTGAACAGCAGTTGGCACCACAGTGACACAACGACCTGTTACAAATCGACTACTGCAAGGACAGCTCCAAGCCAGACGCCCTGTAGTGTACATTTCACTGACACCAAACCGCCGCCATCTGCGAGTTCAATCAACACCGACTCAGAGGAAGGCCTCGGCACTTGTTCGTGACGTCACGTCAGCTAGGCACGGCGAACGCCAGGTCTGCGCAGGCATACTCATAATGGTGACGTCTCCCTCTCGGACAGGAAAATGTGAAACTATTAGCGGTAGTTGACCAACACACATTGTTCTGAGAGATTTCTGCAATCAATTAATTGTGCAATTCATTACACTTCGTAACAAATACTGTACTCCTGAACTTAAATTTCCACCTGTTTTAAGGATTGACACACAAAAACAACTTCATGTACTTATTTGTACATCTGAGGAAGTTACGTTTGTACTGGGTTGCTTTTACAAGAAACTGAACATATTGGTGCTCTTCCTTAAGTATCATGGTTGACTATGGGGTGAGGAGCACTGAATGTTAGTGAAATATCTTGCGATTGTACACGTTGGGGGAGGGGGTGGGGGACAGAATAAGAAGCAAAAGAGATACTTGTTTTATGAAATAATTTTTTTTTCTTATAGAGTTTCTCCTTTCAGTTGCAAAAGGGGAATATTTATCTTTTCTAATGTGCATGTTTAAAATAGTTTAAGCTCAGCAGTATTTTCGATGTATGAAGCTATTTTGTTTCCTGTTTAGAATTCCTTTCGTTGAAAACGACTGTAATCTAATGACTGGCAACAGTTGGACATTTACACATGTAATTTAATTCACATTTCCAGTGACGATGTCAAACGAAAATAAATAAATAAAAGAAACGAGTTCATTGTAAGGGGGTTGGGGTAAGTTTCGATAACAAAATGGATCAAGTAAATATAGTTGCTTGAATGTAAAATTTCCGAAGCTTGCAATGGGGCAAAGCATCTTCTCATATAGATCACGTTTGTTTCGACAGGATTCAGTAATACAGAACTATAATCTTCATCTGTAGCTTTACGATAGTAAGAAAGTCATCTAAATAAAACTGCAGAATCCAAAACAATACCAAACATTTTGTCCAAAAATAAGAGATTTATAAGTGATAAGCGCGCCCAGGCTTTCTGCCTGCAACAGACCTGTCCTGATATGTGTTTAACCAGCATTTTAGCCTTATTTGAGGTTTGTGTAATCTCTACGCTTTGCACCATCTCTTGGCTCATTCACACCATTTCAGCTGGGAATTAAAATACAGGGTGTTTATAAATGATTATCGGGGTTTTAACGCTTTATAATATTAATTATATTAAACTTACAGTTATAAATGATATGTCAAATGAAAGAGCAACTCAAACAGTTTTGCGAAGAACCTTATGTTCAATGTGAGCACCATTTGTCACACGGCATACATCAAGTCTATAGCCGAGTTCTTCTCAAACATTGATAAGTGTGAAGCAACAGCTGCTTCAGTCTGGTTTCTTAATTCAAGGAGGTCTGCTGGTAGCGGAGGCACGTACACACGATCCTTGATGAAGCCCCAAAGGAAAAAAATCGCATGGCGTTAGGTCGGGTGAACATGGAGGCCATGCAAAGCAAGCCCTGTCATTGGGTCCCAGCACTTGGGTACAGGGAAGTTCTACCAATTGCGTACTGCGCTATGCCAGAGAGGTGGCGCACCGTCTTGCTGGGAAATGAAGTTCTCTGGCTCATCTTCTTCCAACTGAGCGAAGAGCCATTGCTCTAGTGTATCAAGGTAAGCAATGCCAGTTACAGTAGGTTCACCAAAAAAGAAAGGCCCATGAACCTTCTGCCGGGATACGCCACAAAAGACAGTTTAGGGGAATCTCGTTGCAGTTGTACGACCTGATGAGGATTTTCTCAGCCCCAGATGCGCACATTGTGTGTGTTAACATGTCCACTAAGGTGGAAGGTCGATTCATCACTGAAGACAATGTGATCCAGAAAATCTTCATCGTCATGAAACAACATTTCGTTTGTGGAGAGTTTACACAATGTCACTACACTAACTAACACACTGTGCAGACATAATTGCGAGAGAATTCTGAAACAGTGATTCATTAAGTTTATGAAGTGAGGAACTAAGCACATATAGGATTAGTAGCTTACAAATAAACATCCGCATTACATAAATAAACATGTAGTGTCTTCACTTATGTTGTTCCAAAACCTACTACATTTCTTGTTCCACCAGCTACTGATGGCCATTTAAAATCAAGTTGCTTTATCGAAATGTACGTAGTTTGTGAAATAACGCAGAGGGTAATGAAGTTGCACATAATAACTAGATGGCAAAATACTCTCCTCTCTGTCATTTGCCAAAATCTCGTTTCGATATCTAAACTGTTTATGAAGTACTAGCTTTATCGTGATCGCTTATGAGTGTGCAACATAACATCAATTTCCTTGAGGCTGGTGACAGTGAACCCTGCCCAAGCCTAAAGAGAAATTGCAAATGTTAGCTAAATTTCATACGCAGCAACTTATTACGAGGGTGACTCAAATGAAAACCTTAAATGTTTTGTAAATATTATTTATTGTGCAGAAGTGGTACAAAGCTGTATCACTTTTCAACATTATCTCCTCTACGCTCAATGCAAGTCCTCCAGCACTTACAAACAGCACAAATTCCTTTAAAAAAATTCTTTTCGTAGTCAGCACAATCACTCATGCAGCGCGTGGTGTACCTCTTCATCCGAACGGAACTTCTTTCCTCCCATTGCATATTTGAGTGGTCCAAACATATGGAAATCACTTGGAGCATGGTCTGGTAAGTATGGTGGATGAGGAAGACACTCAAAATGCAGGTTTGTTATTGTTGCAACTGTTGTATGGGCAGTATGGGGCCTTGCTTTGTCATATTGCAAAAGGACACCTGCTTACAGCAATCCACGTCGCTTTGATTTGATTGCGGACCGCAGATGATTTTTTTGGAGATCTGTGAATCATGCACTGGTGTCAGTAGTCCCTCTAGGCATGTAATGTTCCAAAATGACGCCTTTTTCGTCCCAAAAGAGAGTCAGCATAACCTTCCCTGCTGATGGTTCTGTTCGAAACTTCTTTGGTTTTGGTGATGAGGAATGTCGCCATTCCTTGCTCGCTATCTTAGTTCTCGGTTGGTGGAAGTGAACTCAGGTTTCGTCCCCAGTAACGATTCTTGCAAGGAAGCCTTCACCCTCTCGTTCAAAACGCCTAAGAAGTTCTTCACAAGCATCAACACTTCGTTCTCTCATTTCAGGTGACAGCTGCCGTGGCACCCATCTCGCAGACACTTTGTGAAACTGGAGCACATCGTGCACAATGTGGTGTGCTGACCCATGACTAATCTGTAGACATGCTGCAATGTTATTCAGTGTCACTCGGCGGTTTTCCTTCACTATGGCTTCAACTGCTGCAATGTTCTGTGGAGTCACAACACGTTGTACCTAACCAGGACGAGGAGCATCTTCCACTGAAGTCACACCATTTGCGAACTTCCTACTCCATTCGTAGACTTGCTGTTGTGACAAACATGCATCACCGTACTGAACCTTCATTAGTCGATGAATTTCAATAGGTTTCATACCTTCACTACGCAAAAGCCGAATAACAGAACGCTGTTCTTCCCTGGTGCAAGTCGCAAGTGGGGTGGCCATCTTTATACTGATACTGCGACGGTATGTGTGCATCCGCACTATGCTGCCACCTAGAGGCCATTCTGCGCGCTGTTTGTAGGACGCTTACCAACTTACAGGATAACGGCGCGAAATTTCGATATGTTATTACTAATTTTAGGTTTTCATTTGACTCACCCTCATATACAGGGTGTTACAAAAAGGTACGGCCAAACTTTCAGGAAACATTCCTCACACACAAAGAAAGAAAATATGTTATGTGGACATGTGTCCAGAAACGCTTACTTTCCATGTTAGAGCTCATTTTATTACTTCTCTTCAAATCACGTTAATCATGGAATGGAAACACACAGCAACAGAACGTACCAGCGTGACTTCAAACACTTTGTTACAGGAAATGTTCAAAATGTCCTCCGTTAGCGAGGATACATGCATCCACCCTCCGTCGTATGGAATCCCTGATGCGCTGGTGCAGCCCTGGAGAATGGCGTATTGTATCACAGTCGTCCACAATACGAGCACGAAGAGTCTCTAGATTTGGTACCAGGGTTGCGTAGAGAAGAGCTTTCAAATGCCCCCATAAATGAAAGTCAAGAGTGTTGAGGTGAGGAAAGCGTGGAGGCCATGGAATCGGTCCGCCTCTACCAATCCATCGGTCACAGAATCTGTTGTTGAGAAGCGTACGAACACTTCGACTGGAATGTGAAGGAGCTCCATCGTGCATGAACCACATGTTGTGTCGTACTTGTAAAGGCACATGTTCTAGCAGCACAGGTAGAGTATCCCGTATGAAATCATGATAACGTGCTCCACTGAGCGTAGGTGGGAGAAACTAAAATGAGCTCTAACATGGAAATTAATCGTTTCCGGACACCTGCACACATAACATCTTTTCTTTATTTGTGTGTGAGGAATGTTTCCTGAAAGTTTGGCCGTACCTTTTTGTAACACCCTGTATATAAATCAAAATGATAGCCAGTCTTATTTTTCATTGCAAAATTTTACGTCTTTCATGCAAATATAACAGTAACTACGAATATTAACGAAAT
Source organism: Schistocerca piceifrons (assembly GCF_021461385.2). Classification (NCBI taxonomy): domain Eukaryota; kingdom Metazoa; phylum Arthropoda; class Insecta; order Orthoptera; family Acrididae; genus Schistocerca; species Schistocerca piceifrons. The sequence goes on along the minus strand of NC_060144.1, from coordinate 188,360,687 downwards.
TATCAGTATGTAATCATGAAACTGACATATAATGCTGTAAGTAATGAAAAAATGAGTTTTTCCCCAAATAGTTTGTATAAAATCCTCTGAGAAAGATAGAAAAGCATGCCTCTCGATTCTGGCAGTGTAGTGCGTCCCGAACCGACGGAAAGCGGGCAAACAGTGTCGGTCTCCCGTTTCGAAGTAATGATAGAACCCTCCCAGCGCTTCGGAGGAAACTGCTCACTGCGCCTATCCTGTGCGGACTAATTCGTACGAAACTGATAGAGGAGTACGCTGTAGGTGGCGATTACGCTGCCCACCGAGACGAACAATGACCTGTCAACAGAGAAGAACCCGGCCGCAGAGAAGTGTAGTGGTGGCACCTGCTGTGACCACTCTGCGAGAAGCCAACGGACCTCCTGGGCGCGTTGGGAAGTTGCTGCGCACGCCTCCACCATCACCACCAGCCGCAGCAGCGACTGCATCGCGTACGCCATACTCAGCCCAAAAAAGACGCCTGTAATAGACACTGTGTAGTCGTCCGGGCTAACAGACAGGACGAGGTCCAGGCCGTCTAGCAGGCGCAGGACGTCTGCAGCCACAATGCAGGCGACGCTGAGTCCGAAGTGGTCCTGCAGGAGATGCGCCGCTTGCAGGAGTCGCACGTACTGGCGGCGCACGCTGCCCGTGTCCAGGGTACACCAGGCATCGTCAGCACCTGTAAACAAAGGCACTTACCATCACAGCCTTCTTACCATACCTCAGCAGTCTTTCTTCAAGAATGGGAAGGACACTTAAGGGGAGCCGGAGGTGGTCAAATCCAAAAAAATTACAATTTTTTTTTGCTACCGAAAATTAATTGGAACATTCCTCTTTAATGTAAACTTTGAATTATTGTTCAACTCGCCCTAGAAGTGGAGTTATTACCATTTTCCCCCACGCCTGCAGAGGAAATGGGCGGCCGCTGAATGCATCTAACACCCTCTCGTGACTTCCTGAAGAACTCCTTGGGATTTTCTCGGCCTATTACGCATACAGCTCCTTATGTTACGCATACAGCGAGTGTGCAAGGGTTGGCTACATTGTTTTCTGTGACAAATGAAGCGCTAAGAGCGCGGAACATCGTCTCTTTGCTGTTTCCCGTTTCGAATTAGTTCAGTGTTGCGCCTGTTGTTGGTAGTATTATACTTCTTGTGTAAAGCGGGTAATATGCAGTATGTACAAGAATCAGAAGGGAACAATAAAACCAATTTTTCATGACTCAGGACAGCCAGAATTGTTACACAAATGTCTACACGGGAAGACGCAGAATCCTAATGAGAGCGTAAACAATTTGATTTGGAAAGTGATTCCTAAAAGGGTGTTTGTAAGCATAAAAACACTGCACTTTGGCATTTATGATGCAATAGCAACCTACAACCAAGGGAACAGTGTGAAGGCATTAGGATTTACAGCTGGGGTGAACACTGTACGAGCACTAAGAAATATTGACAGAGAAAGGATAAGAGGAGCAGAAAGAAGAGAAAGGCATTTGAAGTATGATGGAACAACAGGCCAGAAAAGAAGACAGAGGAGGAAGCTTTTGGAGGATGAAGAAGAAGACCCTGATAATCCATCCTATAGTGCAGGAATGTATTGAGAAACTTTGATAGCCATTTCCCGTAAATTAGAATTTTTCGAATATAAGGAACATTTTCTCAAAATCCACTCAAGCTAGAGAGATGAAATTTTTATACAGCACTCCTAGTGGTCAAACTTACATTGTAACACAGCCATTTGGCAATATGTTCAGTAGTTTCATTTCAGTTTAATTATGAAGCAATTATTTGTAAAATAATTTGGGTCATTAATAAAAAAAATAATTGGAAGGAAACTAGAAAAGATACTCCAAAATCCCTCTGTCATAACTGCAATACTAAACCACTCTATATGTAAAAAAAATTCAAATTTTTCTATTTGTAAGTTTATTCATAAATGTTCCTCAAACTTAGTGATTTTAACACGGGCAGCATAGGCACCTCCGGCTCCCCTTAAGGTGTATTTCACACTGCCAAGGAGAAGTTCCCCGTGGTGGAATCGACTTTTTGAAACCATCTGCATGCTGGTGTGCGTTAAGATCCCAGGTATCTGTCACATCATGCAGCAATTCACCCTGGTGGGGCCGTGTTTGCGAGTAATAATAAAAAAAAAGGAACTCGAATTTTACGAGATAATCAATAATGTTAAAAAGGAGTATTTTGTCGACTGCTTGTGTGCTTTCATTTGCTAAGACATTCAAATGCTGTAGTCTGTTGGTTCGAGCTTCATTAGGTACTTTAAATTTTCATCGAAATTACTTTTGATGATTATTTTTCTTCACTTAACTAGTTTAAATGTAATTTTGTATTTCTTTCCCTTTGTCACATCATTTTAATCATCATTCCAAATTCTGTATTTGCCATATTTTGCTTCCTATCTTTCATTTTCTACTCAAAACTTTTGTGACTGTAAATTTAATTATTTTTATCTATTAAAACATTTGAAAATGTCGATCTATCGATTAAAAAACAAAATACGAAATATCCTATTTATATTGACTGTGCAATTACGTCAAAAATGTATTTTTCATTACAATATGTGCATTTTATTTGGATGATATTCGTCATATAAAAATTTGAAACATAGCCTAAATTCCTACTGCACTGTGAACAAAATAACACGGATGAAGATTTAAATGGAAGGAGGGATTATAAGTAAAACAAAATTCAATCAGTATGAGGAATAGAAATAATGAATGCAATAATATGGACGAAAAAAAATAGAATGATAGAACGAAAGAAATTAAATCGACATTAATACACAGAATTAAATAAAATTATATGAACAAAAATTTGAAGTGGGAAAAGAATGATAGGAAGAAAAACGAGAGCAAATAAAGAAGTTTGCATGATGATTTAAATGATGTAGCAAAGCGGTAGGAAAATAAAATTACATTTAAACCAATTAATTGAAGAAAATTAATGATCAAAAGTAATTTCGATAAAAATTTAAATAACCTGACAGAGTGTGGACCCATAACCCTCAGCCTATTCATTACACTATACGAGCAGTCGACAAAATATTCCTTTTTCACACTGCCGACTTTCAAGAAAAATTCTACTTTTTTCCTTCCTGTCATTCTTTTCCCACTTGAAATCATCATTCACATAATTTTAATTAATTCTATGTATAAATTTCGATTTAATTTCTTTCACTCTATCATCCTATTTTTTTCGTCTATGTTATTGCATTCATTATTTCTATCCCTCATATTGACTAAATTTTGTTTTACTTATAATCCCTTCTTTCATTAAATCTTTATCTGTGTTATTTTGTACGTATCGCAGTAGGATTTCACACTATGTTTCAAACTTTTATATGACGATTACCATACAAAAAATACGCACTTTGTAATGAAAAATACGTTTTGACACAATTTCACAGTCAATTATATAATTTATTCTGTCTTTTTGTTTTTTAATCGACAGATCGACATTTTCAAATATTCAAATATTTTAATAGATAAATACAAGGTGATTCACGAAGATATGAAAATATTTTAATACGTTATTCCACAAGTGAAACTAAAGAAAAGAGTTCATATAAACATAGGTCAGCAGATGTGTAGCTACGGAGTTACGGCTAATAAAAGATTTTGCTTGAAATTTAGCAACTTCGCTAATATGAAGCCATCATAAAACTGTACGAAGTTAAAGTAAAGCACAATTTCCATTTATTTTGTTGTTATTGGTCTGGTAAATGTAATAAAACATGACCCAGACGTGTAAATGCAGTAATTTTCCAGAATATCCAGAGAAGCAAAAATTATTATACGAGTAAATTTGTTTACTTTCCAGTAAGAATGTAGAAACGTGTATGTCATTGATGACAATCGTTAGTGAGTTGTTTCAGTTGTTTCCTAACCTTGAAACGAGTTAGTTTTCTGTGTCGTTCAGTGAAAGAACATAATGACAACAATGTATTTAAGTGAAACCACATACTAACTGTTGTAGTTTGTAGATTATTTATGAAACAGGGATGCCTTTCAAATTTACGACGGAAGAATTCGCCGATATGGTGTTTATTTATGGCAAATGTGATGGTAATGCTACGGCTGCAGTTAACGAATATCGCGTACGTTATACAACTCGGAGGATTCCGAAAGAGCGAACAATTAGCGGAGTATTTCTAATGTTACGGGAGACAAGTTCTCTACCTAGCGTTCATAATCAGTACAAGCGCTCGATACGTGAAGACGATGGTGAGGATATTATGGATGCTGTTCGAGGCCCGCGTACCAGTACACAACGTATCTCTCAACGATTAGGCATTTCACAGTCAAAAGATATGACGTACACTGAAGTGCAATAATCTGTACCCTTAACACAAACGGAAAGTGCATCATTTACGTCCGAGAGATCCTGCCCTTCGCTTGGAGTTGTGCAACTGGTTAAATACTAATCGGCAGTTACACAAATATATTTCATTTACTGATGAGGCACAGTTTACTCGAGATGGTATAAACAATTTACATAACGAGCACGTATGGTCTGAAGCAAACCCACATGCAGCAGTGCAACGCAATTTCCAGCAGTGATTTAGCATGAATGTATGGAGTGGTATAATCAACACACACCTTACTGGACCATTCATTTTCCCAGAACGTCTAACTGGCGAGATGTATTTACAATTCCTGCATTAAGAAATGCCCCACTTGCTCGAAGATGTTCCACTTGCTACGCGATTGCAAATGTATTTCCGACAAAACGCCTGGCCTCCACATTTCACCAAAGTCTTTACTACACATTTAAATTAACATTTTCCCCATACATGGATTGTTCGTGGTGCTGCACGTCTATGGCCACCCAGATCGCCCGATTTAATACCAACGGATTTTTGTGCATGGGGATGGATGAAAGACATCGTTTATGAGGACAAAGTCAGTACACGTGAGGCACTACTTGCTCGCATTATGAATACAATAGACGAAATTAGGAATAACCCTGTGATACTGAAACGAGCAGGAGAATCTGTTCATACAGGTGCATCCAAATTCATTGAAATTGGTGAAGACATTTTTGAACATTTGTATTTGTTGTGAATGTATTGTGAAATCGTATGTACAGTGTACAACTTCCTTAACACTGAGCTTTGTTTTTTCCGGTGTAACATGAATTCACGTGTGCTGTGGTATTAATAAAAGTAGATTATGTGACACATTCCTACAGGTCCAGTTAGCGTTATTACCATCTTTTTTCCAAAATTAAATTCTTTACAAATTCTGTTGAAAACTATGTACAATCGTCCGGAATTTAAAAAACAAATTGGGTCAAGTAGTTAATAAATTAAATATATTACGAAATTATGTCTTTACTTCGCTGGTTGCTCTGGAAAACTACTGCAGATACATGTCTGGGACATGTTTTACTAGATTCACCAGATCAATAACAACAAAATAAATGGAAATCATGCTTTACTTTAACTTCGTACGGTTTTGCGATGGCTTCATATTAGCGAAGTTGCTAAATTTTAGACAAAATTTTTTGTTAGCTGTAACTCCGTAACTAAACAATCGCGGACCTATGTTTATATGAAGTTTTTACTTTAGTTTTTCTTGTAGAATAACATATTAAAATATTTTCATATCTTCGTGGATCACCCTGTATAATTAAATTCACATTCACAAAAGTTGCGAGTGCGAAAAGAATAACAGGAAGCAAAATATGAGCAAATGAAGAAGTAGATATGATGGATAGAATAATATGACACAGGAATAGAAATAGAAAATTACAGTTAAACCATTTAACCGAATAAAAATAATAATGAAAGTCATTTTAATAAAGATAAAAATAAAAAATCCTGAATGTCTAACGAGTTTCGAGACCACGACATTCAGCTTGTGAGTGCCTAATCCTATCCACTCCACCACGCAAACAGTTGTAAAACGCTGATTACTTGCCGCTATTGAGAGTAACATAAAATTCATTTTTTTTCGTTGATTATTAGCAAAGCAGGGCCCACTAGGGTGAATGGCTGCATTGTGTGGTACCTCAGATTTCAGCCTTCATCACGGTGTAGATGGTTTTAAAAAGTCAATCCCACGGCTGGGGACCTTCACGATACACTGAAATAAAGACTGTGTGACGCGACGCTTGTCGGATGACAATCTCGTTCCCACTGGGATGATAAGGTATACGATATGATACGAGAGACGGTATCCACCCCTTAACGATCAACGAGGCAGCAGAAATCACGTTTCTGTTGCAGTTGCAATCATAAGCCTTCTGAAGAGTACATTACTTATCGTTATTTACGGCTCAAAAAACTGAAAAAGAAAGGGAAGCGCTGTGTGCCCCACACAGTGCTGTAAATTTCAAAGTTAGTTCAGCAGTGGTTTCTCATGAGCTCTCCCGGCGCAAAAACAAATTCTACAGAACAATTCCAGACAGTTTCCACTTTTTGGAGCAAGCGGTCAGTTACACTGACAAAGCAGCACATAAATTTTCGGCTTATTTCTTCTCTGCTCAGAAGCTACTCATTACACCAAGGTATGTTGGTGAAAGTGTTTGAGTAATGTCAAAAACGGCACCATGAACAGCTTTTACTTATGAAGACGAATCTAGTATGGTACTTTATTCGATATAGTAGATCCTCCATACATATTATAAAAGTGGATGTATGTATCTCAAAATTTTAAACGTAACTGAAACAGCAACTGTTGAAATTCTTCACGGTAAATGATGACAGCCAAAACAGTTGCAACTGTTCTGGCTGTCATCATTTACCGTGAAGGATATACATATATATAATATACATGTTCCTCATCTCCTCGTAAACCACTCGAACGATTTCAACCAAACTTCTTACACATATCACTCACTGTCTGGAAAGAACAGATGTGGGGGTAAGAACCACATAACTATCACAGGGGTGGGGTTGAAAAAACAGAGTATCCAGTATTTGAGAATGAAAGCAGGTAGTGAACTGCAATGAAAATTACGCATAATTTCAAACCTTAATGAAACTTTTTCTAGCTGACAACCCACACAAAATGATGAAAGGAAACGAATTTATTGCTTACTACATTTTCACTGTTCGTGCAGAAAAACTGCCGTATGAAGTATGACGTTTTAATTTATTACTTCTTTACTACAAACTGTATACGCGACACATTACGTATACCACTGAATGTATCAGCAAAATTATATCATTATATGACACATAGTTTAGGAGATATGAGGTCATAAAGAATGAGAAGCGTGAAAAACCATCACATCTTGTGTGATATTTAAATTTAGTTCTTTTTTGCAACTAACTCTATTCGCAACGCTTTTCGCAGACAGTATTCACATGTGGTGCTGAAAGTGGTTGCAAAAATATATCATTGTAAGGCACATAGTTCAGGAGATACGATGCCACAGACATTGAGCTGTGTGAAAATGAAACTGCTAGGTGAAATTTGCTAGACTTAAAGTTGAAATATTAGTTACTATACAGAAAGAAATACTGTGGGGGTAAGAATCGCCAGCCTACTATTGCGGTGGCGATGATAACATGAAGAGAGAAGGGGAAGAGGAGACGAATGGACAAAGAGTTGGAAGCAGAAGAAGGCCACAGATTTGGGGGGGGGGGGGAAGGAGATGAACAGAGAGATGGGAAATGAACAGAGAGAGGGGAAAGGATAAGACAGACAGAGGGAGGGAAGAGGAAGATATGGGCATAGAAAGGAAAGCTGAGGAGGTGGGCAGGGAGATTGTGGAGGACGAGATGGACAGAGAAAAGGGGAGGAGCAGATAGACGTAGAGAGGAAATCGTGGAGAGAAAGGAGGAGGAGATGGAATCATAACGGCGATGATTTGATGGACAGAGGGGGAAGGAGGAGACGGGCAGGGGGAAGGAGCGGATGGAAAGAGAGAAGTATAGGAGGAGATGGGCATGGGGAAGGTCAAGAGGGGATGGACAGGGAGTGATGGGTAGAGGAGATGAACAGTGAGAGAAGGTGGAGGAGATGAACAGAGGTGGGGTGAAGGACGAGATGGATAGAGAGAGGGGAAAGGAGGAGATGGACCAACAGAAGATTAGAATAAATACATAGCCAGTCAACGCCAGATACTCAGCAAGTATATAAATATTGTTTACACATTAACAAATCTCAGAAAGTATTTCTTCCACTGATCAATTTCGCAAAGTAGTGTATGATTCAGCTTGTGTAGTTTTCGAAGAAACGTTGCTGCATCAATGGCGTAGCATGGTTGGTGAATTCTGCGTAGGGATTGACAGAATGTTTGAAGAAATGGGACAAGTCCATGAAGATAAGGAAAATCTCGTCCAGTTACTCATTCAGAAGTAAAAGGAATTTGGCTTTCAGATCAGTTTTATCCCTGTCACAGCGGCTCCTGTGGTTGGGGAGCTTAGGCTGAGAGAGAGTCCAGTCAACATTATCGGTTTGCTTTGATTTCAGTTAAGTTGTTCCATTTCCATCTTCGTCTTCTATTGACAGCAAACGATATACAGAAGTATGAACCAGTTCCACAATCCACTTAGCAGACCATAGCAGGCGGAAATAGCCTCGCGTGTGGTGTCTACCTGCCAACCACCTCGCTGACAATCTCCAGTGTACCTCACGTATTTTCTCGAGAATGGAAACAGATATCGCTCTCCTTCCACCTTTACAACCATTTTCAATATGTTTTACATTTTTCGTGTGCAGTAATGTATGCTATAAAATGCATCAAACGTAAACTGGCCTGCGACACAGGTAAACTTTCCAAAATACACTGAAGGCCCAACGAAACTGGTACACCGTGTAGGGCCTCCGCAAGCACGCGGATGTGCCGCACACGACGTGTCACGGACTCGACTAATGTCTGAATTAGTGCTGGAGGGAATCGACACCATGAATCCTGCAGGACTGTCCATAAGTCCATAA